>NW_027040308.1:162500-235000 GCF_034236695.1 Oncorhynchus nerka | reverse complement strand
GACAGATATACCATTGTTGACCCTCTTCAGTGTAGTGACAGAGATACCATTGTTGACCCTCTTCAGTGTAGTGACAGATACCATTGTTGACCCTCTTCAGTGTATTGACAGAGATACCATTGTTGACCCTCTTCAGTGTAGTGACAGAGATACCATTGTTGACCCTCTTCAGTGTAGTGACAGAGATACCATTTTTGACCCTCTTCAGTGTAGTGACAGATACCATTGTTGACACTCTTCAGTGTAGAGACAGAGATGGTGTTGTTGACCCTCTCCAGTGTAGTGACAGAGATACCATTGTTGACCCTCTTCAGTGTAGTGACAGAGATACCATTGTTGACCCTCTTCAGTGTAGTGACAGAGATACCATTGTTGACCCTCTTCAGTGTAGTGACAGATACCATTGTTGACCCTCTTCAGTGTAGTGACAGAGATACCATTGTTGACCCTCTTCAGTGTAGTGACAGAGATACCATTGTTGACCCTCTTCAGTGTAGTGACAGAGATACCATTGTTGACCCTCTTCAGTGTAGTGACAGAGATACCATTGTTGACCCTCTTCAGTGTAGAGACAGAGATGGTGTTGTTGACCCTCTCCAGTGTAGAGACAGAGATGATGTTGTTGACCCTCTTCAGTGTAGTGACAGAGATACCATTGTTGACCCTCTTCAGTGTAGTGACAGAGATACCATTGTTGACCCTCTTCAGTGTAGAGACAGAGATGGTGTTGTTGACCCTCTCCAGTGTAGAGACAGAGATGATGTTGTTGACCCTCTTCAGTGTAGTGACAGAGATACCATTGTTGACCCTCTTCAGTGTAGTGACAGAGATACCATTGTTGACCCTCTTCAGTGTAGAGACAGAGATGGTGTTGTTGACCCTCTCCAGTGTAGAGACAGAGATGATGTTGTTGACCCTCTTCAGTGTAGAGACAGAGATGGTATTGTTGAGCCTCTTCAGTGTAGTGACAGAGATGGTGTTGTTGACCCTCTTCAGTGTAGTGACAGAGATACCATTGTTGACCCTCTTCAGTGTAGTGACAGAGATGATGTTGTTGACCCTCTTCAGTGTAGTGACAGAGATGGTGTTGTTGACCCTCTTCAGTGTAGTGACAGAGATGGTGTTGTTGACCCTCTTCAGTGTAGTGACAGAGATGATGTTGTTGACCCTCTTCAGTGTAGTGACAGAGATGATGTTGTTGACCCTCTTCAGTGTAGTGACAGAGATGATGATGTTGACCCTCTTCAGTGTAGTGACAGAGATGATGATGTTGACCCTCTTCAGTGTAGTGACAGAGATACCATTGTTGACCCTCTTCAGTGTAGTGACAGAGATGGTGTTGTTGACCCTCTTCAGTGTAGTGACAGAGATGGTGTTGTTGACCCTCTTCAGTATAGTGACTCACTACCTGTATAGTCTGTTAGTAACTCCACTCACTACTTGTAGATGTATAGTCTGTTAGTAACTCCACTCACTACTTGTATAGTCTGTTAGTAACTCCACTCACTACTTGTAGATGTAGAGTCTGTTAGTAATTCCACTCACTACTTGTAGATGTATAGTCTGTTAGTAACTCCACTCACTACTTGTAGATGTAGAGTCTGTTAGTAACTCCACTCACTACTTGTAGATGTATAGTCTGTTAGTAATTTAATTTAATTTTACCTTTATTTAACCAGGCAAGTCAGTTAAGAACACATTCTTATTTTCAATGACGGCCTGGGAACAGTGGGTTAACTGCCTGTTCAGGGGCAGAACGACAGATTTGTACCTTGTCACCTCGGGGGTTTGAACTCGCAACCTTCCGGTTACTAGTCCAACGCTCTAACCACTAGGCTACGCTGCCGCCCCAGTAACTCCACTCACTACTTGTAGCTGTATAGTCTGTTAGTAACTCCACTCACTACTTGTAGATGTATAGTCTGTTAGTAACTCCACTCACTACTTGTATAGTCTGTTAGTAACTCCACTCACTACTTGTAGTTGTATAGTCTGTTAGTAACTCCACTCACTACTTGTAGTTGTATAGTCTGTTAGTAACTCCACTCACTACTTGTAGTTGTATAGTCTGTTAGTAACTCCACTCACTACCTGTATAGTCTGTTAGTAACTCCACTCACTACTTGTAGCTGTATAGTCTGTTAGTAACTCCACTCACTACTTGTAGTTGTACTTTTAACTTTACTTTCTCTGATACCCAAAAGTACTTGTTACATTTTGACAGCAAAATGGTCCAATTCACACACTAATCAAGAGAAAATCCCTGGTCATCCCTACTGGCTCTGATCTGGCAGACTCACTGAACACAAATGCTTAGTTTATGAATTAAGTGTTGGACTGTGCCTCTGGCTATCCGTCAATAAAATATAAAATAACAATTGTGCCATCTGGCTTGTTTAATATCAGGAAGTAAAAAAATTATTTATACTGTCACTTTTCATACTTAATTAAGAACCTTTTAGCAATTCCATGTAGTATTTTACTGGGTGAGTCGTTTTCTATCTTAACCTTTACTCAAGTATGGCAATGGAAAACTTTTCCAAATGCTGCAAGTCAGCCAGTCAGTAGGCCGGTCAGGCAGTCAGTCAGCCAGTCAGCCAGTCAGTCAGTCAGTAGGCCAGTCAGTCAGTCAGTCAGTCAGTCAGTAGGCCAGTCAGTAGGCCAGTCAGTCAGTCAGTCAGCCAGCCAGTAGGCCGGTCAGGCAGTCAGTCAGCCAGTCAGCCAGTCAGTCAGTCAGTAGGCCAGCCAGTCAGTCAGTAGGCCAGCCAGTCAGTCAGTAGGCCAGTCAGTCAGTCAGTCAGTCAGTAGGCCAGTCAGTAGGCCAGTCAGTCAGTCAGTCAGCCAGCCAGTAGGCCGGTCAGGCAGTCAGTCAGCCAGTCAGCCAGTCAGTCAGTCAGTAGGCCAGCCAGTCAGTCAGTAGGCCAGTCAGTCAGTCAGTCAGTCAGTAGGCCAGTCAGTCAGTCAGTCAGCCAGTAGGCCAGTGAGTCAGTCAGTCAGTCAGTAGGCCAGTCAGTCAGCCAGTCAGCCAGTAGGCCAGTCAGTCAGTCAGTCAGCCACTCAGCCACTCAGTCAGTCAGCCACTCAGTCAGTCAGCCACTCAGCCAGTCAGTCAGCCACTCAGTCAGTCAGTCAGTCAGCCACTGAGTCAGTCAGCCACTCAGTCAGTCAGCCAGTCAGTCAGTCAGCCAGTCAGTCAGCCAGTCAGTCAGTCAGTCAGTCAGTAAACCTGTCAGCCAGTCAGTCAGTCAGTCAGTCAACCTGTCAGCCAGCCAGCCAGCCAATCAGCAAGCCAGTTAGCCAGCCAGTCAGCCAGTCAGCCAATCTGCCAGTCAGCCAGCTAGTCACTCAGCCAGTCAATCAACATATAGATTAGGAGTAGACCCTTTACCAAAGACACGTTAGCCAAGATAACAAGATGTTCCACAATCATGAACAGGGACAAGAAAGACGTTGTCAACGCCTCACATCAAATACATAAATCGAGAAAAAGTATTTTCAGTTTGCTACGTAACCTTTCCTCCTGATGTAAATGTGCTGACATTTTACCATATTGGATAAATCTCCAATATAAAATGTTCGCGTCTGCAGCGTCATTACAAAGCCGGTAAAGCCGACATGTTGGTTTAATATTCCAACCAAAAAGATTCTGACATTTTAAACTAATACTCAGCCATATGTGTCCCAAAGGGCACACTACGCCCAATGTAGTGCACTACTTTTGTAACCAGGGCCCTTATGGGAAGTGAAACAGGGCCCTTATGGGAACAGAATGAGTGGAATTTGGGACAATGCGATATCGAGCTCGTACAGGACTACCTGTCAAATAAACCTCTATTGTGATGAAATGTAATGGTTAACGTGTGAAATGTCCTATAAAGTAATGGTAATATTTAACGGTTGGTGATCTTATATTAACATATAAATACATAATTAGATTATTAGCATATAGATGTATAATTAGATTGAGTCCCTTATAGACAGTATATTAACATATAGATGTATAATCATATAGAGGGTAGTCTCTTATAGACAGTATATTAACATATAGATGTATAATTAGATTGAGTCCCTTATAGACAGCATATTAACAAATAGTTCTATAATTAGATTGAGTCCCTTATAGACAGTATATTAACATATATTTCTATAATTAGATTGAGTCCCTTATAGACAGTATATTAACATATAGATGAATAATTAAATAGAGGGTAGTCCCTTATAGACAGTAT
Source organism: Oncorhynchus nerka (assembly GCF_034236695.1). Classification (NCBI taxonomy): domain Eukaryota; kingdom Metazoa; phylum Chordata; class Actinopteri; order Salmoniformes; family Salmonidae; genus Oncorhynchus; species Oncorhynchus nerka. The sequence continues at coordinate 230,771 of NW_027040308.1, read as the reverse complement.
ATTAACATATAGATGTATAATTAGATTGAGTCCCTTATAGACAGTATATTAACATATAGATGTATAATTAGATTGAGTCCCTTATAGACAGTATATTAACATATAGTTCTATAATTAGATTGAGTCTCTTATAGACAGTATATTAACATATAGATGTATAATTAGATAGAGATTCAATACATAATTAGATGGAGGGTAGTCCCTTATAGACAGTATATTAACATATAGATGTATGTTGGTAGTATAGTATCTCTACTAGACAGAGAGGGAGGAGGTAGTATATTATCTCTACTAGACAGAGAGGAAGGAGGTAGTATATTATCTCTACTAGACAGAGAGGAATGAGGTAGTATAGTTTCTCTACTAGACAGAGAGGAATGAGGTAGTATATTATCTCTACCAGACAGAATGAGGTAGTACATTATCTCTACCAGACAGAAGGAGGTAGTATAGTATCTCTACTAGACAGCGAGGAAGGAGGTAGTATATTATCTCTACTACACAGAGAGGAAGGAGGGTTATATTATCTCTACTAGACAGAGAGGAAGGAGGTAGTATAGTATCTCTACTAGACAGAGAGGAAGGAGGTAGTATAGTGTCTCTACTAGACTGAGAGGAAGGAGGTAGTATAGTATCTCTACTTGACAGAGAGGAAGGAGGTAGTATAGTATCTCTACTAGACAGAGAGGAAGGAGGTAGTATAGTATCTCTACTAGACAGAGAGGAAGGAGGTAGTATATTATCTCTACTAGACAGAGAGGAAGGAGGTAGTATAGTATCTCTACTAGACAGAGAGGAAGGAGGTAGTATAGTATCTCTACTAGACAGAGAGGAAGGAGGTAGTATATTATCTCTACTAGACAGAGAGGAAGGAGGTAGTATAGTATCTCTACTAGACAGAGAGGAAGGAGGTAGTATAGTATCTCTACTAGACAGAGAGGAAGGAGGTAGTATATTATATCTACTAGACAGAGAGGAAGGAGGTAGTATAGTATCTCTACTAGACAGAGAGGAACGAGGTAGTATAGTATCTCTACTAGACAGAGAGAACGGAGGTAGTATAGTATCTCTACTAGACAGAGAGGAAGGAGGTAGTATATTATCTCTACTAGACAGCGAGGAAGGAGGTAGTATATTATCTCTACTAGACAGAGAGGAAGGAGGGTTATATTATCTCTACTAGACAGAGAGGAAGGAGGTAGTATAGTATCTCTACTAGACAGAGAGGAAGGAGGTAGTATAGTATCTCTACTAGACAGAGAGGAAGGAGGTAGTATAGTATCTCTACTAGACAGAGAGGAAGGAGGTAGTATAGTATCTCTACTAGACAGAGAGGAAGGAGGTAGTATAGTATCTCTACTAGACAGAGAGGAAGGAGGTAGTATATTATCTCTACTAGACAGAGAGGAATGAGGTAGTATAGTTTCTCTACTAGACAGAGAGGAATGAGGTAGTACATTATCTCTACCAGATAGGAGGTAGTATAGTATCTCTACTAGACAGCGAGGAAGGAGGTAGTATATTATCTCTACTAGACAGAGAGGAAGGAGGGTTATATTACCTCTACTAGACAGAGAGGAAGGAGGTAGTATAGTATATCTACTAGACAGAGAGGAAGGAGGTAGTATAGTATCTCTGCTAGACAGAGAGGAAGGAGGTAGTATAGTATCTCTACTAGACAGAGAGGAAGGAGGTAGTATAGTATCTCTACTAGACAGAGAGGGAGGAGGTAGTATATTATCTGTTAGCTAGAGAGGTATTCTGTTGTAAATACCAAGAGGAATGAAATGAGACACGGCTTCTCCTCAGGAAGACTGAAAAACATTTGGTACAAGTCTTAGAAGATTCAGACAGGAAAGGATGGATGTTTTGGCACGCACACACACACACACACACACACACACACACACACACACACACACACACACACACATAAACACACGCATGCACACACACAAACACAAACACCGACACACACACACACACACACAACACAATACATAAACACACACACACACACAAACACACGCATGCACACACACAAACACAAACACACACACCGACACACACACACACAATACATAAACACACACACACACACATACACACACACGCACAGACACGTACACACACCGACACACACACACACACACACACACACACACACACACACACACACACCTTTTTGTAGGTTCATGTAGAAAACGATTCCAAACTGACATAACAGTACCAGTAGCCACCAGTCCTTACTGACAGAAATCTGGGCCATTTTCTATTTTAGTTTGTGCTGGTCGAGATTCTTTAAAAATGTTTTACGATCCAACAACTTAAACGTGTAGCTGTTCCATTTCTGTCTCCTGGAGCAGTGTCTCTCCTTCCATGAAGAGAGAGGAGGTGGATGGGGGTTAACCTCAACCCCCCCAAAAACCCATCAACCTTTCACTGAGAGACTGCATCTGATCTGGGACCTGTGTAGAGCCTAGTGTCATCATTCTCTGTTCTGGTTCTCCATCTGATCTGAGACCTGTGTACAGCCTAGTGTCATCATTCTCTGTTCTGTTTGAGTCTGAATAACAAATTATACCCTATTCCTCACATTTTCCCCCGTAGGGCCTTGGCTGAAAGTAGAGCACTACACAGGGCATAGTGTTCCATTTGGGACTCGACCTGGGTTGAAGGTCTAGACTCCAGTGTCTGAATGATGAATGTGAGGTTGATCATTTACACCTCGGCTTTCCCTAACTGTATGACCAAGTCATTCATCATGGCCACTCTCTAACGAATAGAGTGGTCTCCCTCTCTCTTTCTCCATCTTTCTCTGTTTCTCCCTCTCTCTCTCTCCCTATCCCCCCCATCGGAGCTAACAAGGCGGCTAGGGTCTGTGGATCCAGAGAGTTCAATAAAATGAGATTACAACTGTGGTCAAGTCCAGAGAAAAAGAGAACAGCAAGTCCCTCTGGAGTTGAGCCCAGAACAGGTGTGAAGGGCCACAACGAGAGAGAGAGAGAGAGAGAGAGAGAGAGAGAGAGAGAGAGAGAGAGAGAGAGAGAGAGAGAGAGAGAGAGAGAGAGAGAGAGAGAGAGAGAGAGAGAGAGAGAGAGAGAGAGAGAGAGAGAGAGAGAGAGAGAGAGAGAGAGAGAGAGAGAGAGAGAGAGAGAGAGAGAGAGAGAGAGAGAGAGAGAGAGAGAGAGATTGTACAACACTACAGCAGCAGTAGTAGCAGTTAACTGACCATAGTATCTGTGTGTGTCCCAAACGGTGCATGATTCCCTTACATAGAATATACCATAGACATTCAATAGTAGTGCACTTAGCACTACCTGGATTAGGGTGTGATTTGGCACAAACCAAACTCTACCCTGAGTTTTAGTCTTTAGTAGTGAGCTGCAATCCAAACCCTACCCTGAGTTTTAGTCTTTAGTAGTGATATGCAAACCAAACTCTACCCTGAGTTTTAGTCTTTAGTAGTGAGCTGCAATCCAAACACTACCCTGAGTTGTAGTCTTTAGGAGTGAGATGCAATCCAAACTCTACCCTGAGTTTTAGTCTTTAGTAGTGAGCTGCAATCCAAACCCTACCCTGAGTTTTAGTCTTTAGTAGAGCTGCAATCCAAACCCTACCCTGAGTTTTAGTCTTTAGTAGTGAGCTGCAATCCAAACTCTACCCTCATTTAGTAAATGAGAACACAATCATAAATTGTATTTGCTGATTTCAAGAAAGCAGGGTAGCCTAGTGGTTAGAGCGTTGGACTAGTAACCGGAAGGTTGTGAGTTCAAATCCCCGAGCTGACAAGGTACAAATCTGTCGTTCTGCCCCTGAACAGGCAGTTAACCCACTGTTCCCAGGCCGTCATTGAAAATAAGAATGTGTTCTTAACTGACTTGCCTGGTTAAATAAAGGTAAAATTTCAAAAAAATTAAATAAATAGAGTATGATAGAGAAACCTAGAAAATACACCAAAGTAAAACTTCAAATAGGAGGTTAAAATTGGGTCTCTTAACACTCAGTACAAACTCTGCCACCTGTCAGGAGTTGTGATCTATGGACGGAAGTGTGTTTCAAGGTTCACGTTCAAGTGGCTGAGTTGCTGTGTGCAATACAAGAGTTGTTTTCAGTAGGAGAGAGAGTGGGAGAGTTTCTGGAGACCAGCAGCCCTCTAAAGAGAGAGAGGTTGTCCTGAATGTTTCTGGGGACCAGCAGCTCCTCTAAAGAGAGAGAGTTGGAGAGTTTCTGGAGACCAGCAGCCCTCTAAAGAGAGAGAGAGAGAGGTTGTCCTGAATGTTTCTGGGGACCAGCAGCCCTCTAAAGAGAGAGAGAGAGAGAGGTTGTCCTGAATGTTTCTGGGGACCAGCAGCTCCTCTAAAGAGAGAGAGAGAGGTTGTCCTGAATGTTTCTGGGGACCAGCAGCCCTCTAAAGAGAGAGAGAGGTTGTCCTGAATGTTTCTGGAGACCAGCAGCCCTCTAAAGAGAGAGAGAGAGGTTGTCCTGAATGTTTCTGGGGACCAGCAGCTCCTCTAAAGAGAGAGAGAGAGGTTGTCCTGAATGTTTATGGAGACCAGCAGCTCCTCAAAAGAGAGAGAGAGAGGTTGTCCTGAATGTTTCTGGGGACCAGCAGCTCCTCTAAAGAGAGAGAGAGAGGTTGTCCTGAATGTTTCTGGAGACCAGCAGCAGTCTAAAAAAACAGAGAGAGAGGTTGTCCTGAATGTTTCTGGGGACCAGCAGCCCTCTAAAGAGAGAGAGAGAGGTTGTCCTGAATGTTTCTGGGGACCAGCAGCTCCTCTAAAGAGAGAGAGAGAGGTTGTCCTGAATGTTTCTGGAGACCAGCAGCCCTCTAAAGAGAGAGAGATAGATTGTCCTGAATGTTTCTGGGGACCAGCAGCCCTCTAAAGAGAGAGAGAGAGGTTGTCCTGAATGTTTCTGGGGACCAGCAGCCCTCTAAAGAGAGAGAGAGGCTGTCCTGAATGTTTCTGGGGACCAGCAGCCCTCTAAAGAGAGAGAGAGAGGTTGTCCTGAATGTTTCTGGGGACCAGCAGCCCTCTAAAGAGAGAGAGAGAGAGGTTGTCCTGAATGTTTCTGGGGACCAGCAGCTCCTCTAAAGAGAGAGAGGGAGGTTGTCCTGAATGTTTCTGGGGACCAGCAGCTCCTCTAAAGAGAGAGAGGGAGGTTGTCCTGTATGTTTCTGGGGACCAGCAGCCCTCTAAAGAGAGAGAGAGAGGTTGTCCTGAATGTTTCTGGGGACCAGCAGCCCTCTAAAGAGAGAGAGAGAGGTTGTCCTGAATGTTTCTGGGGACCAGCAGCTCCTCTAAAGAGAGAGAGAGAGGTTGTCCTGAATGTTTCTGGGGACCAGCAGCCCTCTAAAGAGAGAGAGAGGTTGTCCTGAATGTTTCTGGGGACCAGCAGCCCTCTAAAGAGAGAGAGAGAGGTTGTCCTGAATGTGTCTAGAGACCAGCAGTCCTCTAAAGAGAGAGAGAGAGGTTGTCCTGAATGTTTCTGGGGACCAGCAGCCCTCTAAAGAGAGAGAGAGAGGTTGTCCTGAATGTTTCTGGGGACCAGCAGGCCTCTAAAGAGAGAGAGAGAGAGGTTGTCCTGAATGTTTCTGGGGACCAGCAGCCCTCTAAAGAGAGAGAGAGAGGTTGTCCTGAATGTTTCTGGGGACCAGCAGCCCTATAAAGAGAGAGAGAGGTTGTCCTGAATGTTTCTGGGGACCAGCAGCTCCTCTAAAGAGAGAGAGGGAGGTTGTCCTGAATGTTTCTGGGGACCAGCAGCTCCTCTAAAGAGAGAGAGGGAGGGTGTCCTGTATGTTTCTGGGGACCAGCAGCCCTCTAAAGAGAGAGAGAGAGGTTGTCCTGAATGTTTCTGGGGACCAGCAGCCCTATAAAGAGAGAGAGAGAGGTTGTCCTGAATGTTTCTGGGGACCAGCAGCTCCTCTAAAGAGAGAGAGGGAGGTTGTCCTGAATGTTTCTGGGGACCAGCAGCTCCTCTAAAGAGAGAGAGGGAGGTTGTCCTGTATGTTTCTGGGGACCAGCAGCCCTCTAAAGAGAGAGAGAGAGGTTGTCCTGAATGTTTCTGGGGACCAGCAGCCCTCTAAAGAGAGAGAGAGAGGTTGTCCTGAATGTTTCTGGGGACCAGCAGCTCCTCTAAAGAGAGAGAGAGAGGTTGTCCTGAATGTTTCTGGGGACCAGCAGCCCTCTAAAGAGAGAGAGAGAGGTTGTCCTGAATGTTTCTGGGGACCAGCAGCCCTCTAAAGAGAGAGAGAGAGGTTGTCCTGAATGTGTCTAGAGACCAGCAGTCCTCTAAAGAGAGAGAGAGAGGTTGTCCTGAATGTTTCTGGGGACCAGCAGCCCTCTAAAGAGAGAGAGAGAGAGGTTGTCCTGAATGTTTCTGGGGACCAGCAGGCCTCTAAAGAGAGAGAGAGAGGTTGTCCTGAATGTTTCTGGGGACCAGCAGCCCTCTAAAGAGAGAGAGAGAGGTTGTCCTGAATGTTTCTGGGGACCAGCAGCCCTATAAAGAGAGAGAGAGAGGTTGTCCTGAATGTTTCTGGGGACCAGCAGCTCCTCTAAAGAGAGAGAGGGAGGTTGTCCTGAATGTTTCTGGGGACCAGCAGCTCCTCTAAAGAGAGAGAGGGAGGGTGTCCTGTATGTTTCTGGGGACCAGCAGCCCTCTAAAGAGAGAGAGAGAGGTTGTCCTGAATGTTTCTGGGGACCAGCAGCCCTATAAAGAGAGAGAGAGAGGTTGTCCTGAATGTTTCTGGGGACCAGCAGCTCCTCTAAAGAGAGAGAGGGAGGTTGTCCTGAATGTTTCTGGGGACCAGCAGCTCCTCTAAAGAGAGAGAGGGAGGTTGTCCTGAATGTTTCTGGGGACCAGCAGCCCTCTAAAGAGAGAGAGAGAGGTTGTCCTGAATGTTTCTGGGGACCAGCAGCTCCTCTAAAGAGAGAGAGAGAGGTTGTCCTGAATGTTTCTGGGTACCAGCAGCTCCTCTAAAGAGAGAGAGGGAGGTTGTCCTGAATGTTTCTGGGGACCAGCAGCTCCTCTAAAGAGAGAGAGGGAGGTTGTCCTGTATGTTTCTGGGGACCAGCAGCTCCTCTAAAGAGAGAGAGAGAGGTTGTCCTGAATGTTTCTTGGGACCAGCAGCCCTCTAAAGAGAGAGAGAGAGGTTGTCCTGAATGTTTCTGGGGACCAGCAGCCCTCTAAAGAGAGAGAGAGAGGTTGTCCTGAATGTTTCTGGGGACCAGCAGCTCCTCTAAAGAGAGAGAGAGAGGTTGTCCTGAATGTTTCTGGGGACCAGCAGCCCTCTAAAGAGAGAGAGAGAGGTTGTCCTGAATGTTTCTGGGGACCAGCAGCCCTCTAAAGAGAGAGAGAGAGGTTGTCCTGAATGTTTCTGGGGACCAGCAGCTCCTCTAAAGAGAGAGAGAGAGCTGTCCTGAATGTTTCTGGGGACCAGCAGCCCTCTAAAGAGAGAGAGAGAGTTGTCCTGAATGTTTCTGGGGACCAGCAGCCCTCTAAAGAGAGAGAGAGAGGTTGTCCTGAATGTTTCTAGAGACCAGCAGCCCTCTAAAGAGAGAGAGAGAGGTTGTCCTGAATGTTTCTGGAGACCAGCAGCCCTCTAAAGAGAGAGAGAGAGGTTGTCCTGAATGTTTCTGGGGACCAGCAGCCCTCTAAAGAGAGAGAGGGAGGTTGTCCTGAATGTTTCTGGGGACCAGCAGCCCTCTAAAGAGAGAGAGAGAGGTTGTCCTGAATGTTTCTAGAGACCAGCAGCCCTCTAAAGAGAGAGAGAGAGGTTGTCCTGAATGTTTCTGGAGACCAGCAGCCCTCTAAAGAGAGAGAGAGAGGTTGTCCTGAATGTTTCTGGGGACCAGCAGCCCTCTAAAGAGAGAGAGAGAGAGGTTGTCCTGAATGTTTCTGGGGACCAGCAGCTCCTCTAAAGAGAGAGAGAGAGGTTGTCCTGAATGTTTCTGGGTACCAGCAGCTCCTCTAAAGAGAGAGAGGGAGGTTGTCCTGAATGTTTCTGGGGACCAGCAGCTCCTCTAAAGAGAGAGAGGGAGGTTGTCCTGAATGTTTCTGGGGACCAGCAGCTCCTCTAAAGAGAGAGAGGGAGGTTGTCCTGTATGTTTCTGGGGACCAGCAGCTCCTCTAAAGAGAGAGAGAGAGGTTGTCCTGAATGTTTCTGGGGACCAGCAGCCCTCTAAAGAGAGAGAGAGAGGTTGTCCTGAATGTTTCTGGGGACCAGCAGCCCTCTAAAGAGAGAGAGAGAGGTTGTCCTGAATGTTTCTGGGGACCAGCAGCTCCTCTAAAGAGAGAGAGAGAGCTTGTCCTGAATGTTTCTGGGGACCAGCAGCCCTCTAAAGAGAGAGAGAGAGGTTGTCCTGAATGTTTCTAGAGACCAGCAGCCCTCTAAAGAGAGAGAGAGAGGTTGTCCTGAATGTTTCTAGAGACCAGCAGCCCTCTAAAGAGAGAGAGAGAGGTTGTCCTGAATGTTTCTGGAGACCAGCAGCCCTCTAAAGAGAGAGAGAGAGGTTGTCCTGAATGTTTCTGGGGACCAGCAGCCCTCTAAAGAGAGAGAGAGAGGTTGTCCTGAATGTTTCTGGGGACCAGCAGCCCTCTAAAGATAGAGAGAGAGAGGTTGTCCTGAATGTTTCTGGGGACCAGCAGCCCTCTAAAGAGAGAGAGAGAGGTTGTCCTGAATGTTTCTAGAGACCAGCAGCCCTCTAAAGAGAGAGAGAGAGGTTGTCCTGAATGTTTCTGGAGACCAGCAGCCCTCTAAAGAGAGAGAGAGAGGTTGTCCTGAATGTTTCTGGGGACCAGCAGCCCTCTAAAGAGAGAGAGGTTGTCCTGAATGTTTCTGGGGACCAGCAGCTCCTCTATAGAGAGAGAGGTTGTCCTGAATGTTTCTGGGGACCAGCAGCACCTCTAAAGAGAGAGAGAGAGCTTGTCCTGAATGTTTCTGGGGACCAGCAGCCCTCTAAAGAGAGAGAGGGAGGTTGTCCTGAATGTTTCTGGGGACCAGCAGCCCTCTAAAGAGAGAGAGAGAGGTTGTCCTGAATGTTTCTAGAGACCAGCAGCCCTCTAAAGAGAGAGAGAGAGGTTGTCCTGAATGTTTCTGGGGACCAGCTGCCCTCTAAAGAGAGAGAGGTTGTCCTGAATGTTTCTGGGGACCAGCAGCCCTCTAAAGAGAGAGATAGAGGTTGTCCTGAATGTTTCTGGGGACCAGCAGCCCTCTAAAGAGAGAGAGAGAGGTTGTCCTGAATGTTTCTGGGGACCAGCAGCCCTCTAAAGAGAGAGAGAGAGGTTGTCCTGAATGTTTCTGGGGACCAGCAGCCCTCTAAAGAGAGAGAGAGAGGTTGTCCTGAATGTTTCTGGGGACCAGCAGCTCCTCTAAAGAGAGAGAGAGAGAGAGGTTGTCCTGAATGTTTCTGGGGACCAGCAGCTCCTCTAAAGAGAGAGATAGAGGTTGTCCTGAATGTTTTTGGAGACCAGCAGCCCTCTAAAGAGAGAGAGAGAGAGAGGTTGTCCTGAATGTTTCTGGAGACCAGCAGCCCTCTAAAGAGAGAGAGAGAGAGGTTGTCCTGAATGTTTCTGGAGACCAGCAGCCCTCTAAAGAGAGAGAGAGACGTTGTCCTGAATGTTTATGGAGACCAGCAGCTCCTCTAAAGAGAGAGAGAGAGGTTGTCCTGAATGTTTCTGGGGACCAGCAGCCCTCTAAAGAGAGAGAGAGAGGTTGTCCTGAATGTTTCTTGGGACCAGCAGCCCTCTAAAGAGAGAGAGAGAGAGGTTGTCCTGAATGTTTCTGGGGACCAGCAGCTCCTCTATAGAGAGAGAGGTTGTCCTGAATGTTTCTGGGGACCAGCAGCACCTCTAAAGAGAGAGAGAGAGCTTGTCCTGAATGTTTCTGGGGACCAGCAGCCCTCTAAAGAGAGAGAGAGAGGTTGTCCTGAATGTTTCTGGGGACCAGCAGCCCTCTAAAGAGAGAGAGAGAGGTTGTCCTGAATGTTTCTAGAGACCAGCAGCCCTCTAAAGAGAGAGAGAGAGAGGTTGTCCTGAATGTTTCTGGAGACCAGCAGCCCTCTAAAGAGAGAGAGAGAGGTTGTCCTGAATGTTTCTGGGGACCAGCAGCCCTCTAAAGAGAGAGAGAGAGAGGTTGTCCTGAATGTTTCTGGGGACCAGCAGCCCTCTAAAGAGAGAGAGAGAGGTCGTCCTGAATGTTTATGGGGACCAGCAGCCCTCTAAAGAGAGAGAGAGAGGTTGTCCTGAATGTTTCTGGGGACCAGCAGCTCCTCTAAAGAGAGAGAGAGAGAGGTTGTCCTGAATGTTTCTGGAGACCAGCAGCCCTCTAAAGAGAGAGAGAGAGAGAGGTTGTCCTGAATGTTTCTGGAGACCAGCAGCCCTCTAAAGAGAGAGAGAGAGAGGTTGTCCTGAATGTTTCTGGAGACCAGCAGCCCTCTAAAGAGAGAGAGAGAGGTTGTCCTGAATGTTTCTGGGGACCAGCAGCTCCTCTATAGAGAGAGAGGTTGTCCTGAATGTTTCTGGGGACCAGCAGCTCCTCTATAGAGAGAGAGGTTGTCCTGAATGTTTCTGGGGACCAGCAGCTCCTCTATAGAGAGAGAGGTTGTCCTGAATGTTTCTGGGGACCAGCAGCTCCTCTATGGAGAGAGAGGTTGTCCTGAATGTTTCTGGGGACCAGCAGCTCCTCTAAAGAGAGAGAGGTTGTCCTGAATGTTTCTGGGGACCAGCAGCTCCTCTATAGAGAGAGAGGTTGTCCTGAATGTTTCTGGGGACCAGCAGCCCTCTAAAGAGAGAGAGAGACGTTGTCCTGAATGTTTCTGGGGACCAGCAGCCCTCTAAAGAGAGAGAGAGACGTTGTCCTGAATGTTTCTGGAGACCAGCAGCCCTTAAAAGGTACTGTGTTACATCACCACAGCACAGCTCTCTGATTTTCATCCTCTCAACGGATAGCTGATGTGGAAAACCTCTGTCTCCCTATCTCGATATAACACACACACACACACACACACACACACACACACACACACACACACACACACACACACACACATACACGAGATGGGGAACTTTCCACGTTGCACTTACTAGGTGAAGTGACTGAGGCGTGTTGCTGTTGGAGGAGCCGGTCCTCTAATCTGACCGGCCTCCGCTGACATCATCAGAGGTAGACGGTTCTTTACCAGAGTGTTGCTGTTGAAGGAGCCGGTCCTCTAATCTGACCGGCCTCCGCTGACATCATCAGAGGTAGACGGTTCTTTACCAGAGTGTTGCTGTTGAAGGAGCCGGTCCTCTAATCTGACCGGCCTCCGCTGACATCATCAGAGGTAGACGGTTCTTTACCAGAAGCACTTTTAGGGTCGTGGCTCCTGTCCTTCCTCTACTCCTTCACTCAGTCACACACACACACACACACACACACACACACACACACACACACACACACACACACACACACACACACACACACACACACACACACACACACACACACACACACACACACACACATACATTCATTAATAGATCCTCTCCAAAAAGCATCCCCAACCCACGGAGGAATAGATCAGTAACAAACATCGCCAGAGTGATGGCTCTCCTGTGTGTGTGTGTGTGTGTGTGTGTGTGTGTATCTGTGTGTGTGTGTGTGTATCTGTGTGTTAGAGTGATGTAGTCTCCGAGGCACTCTGGCAGGGCTTACAAGAGAGAGAGAGCGAAGCTATGCAGAATCTTTTGAAAAATAAGGACAGAAATGGACAGTTTTCAATTACAAGCGATTCCTCCTCTCTTGTGTGTGTGTCTCTTCTCCTCTTTTTCTTAGAAACAAACGTGTCACTGTGCAAACATCAGAGGAAACTTTGAACCGAACCACTACAGCAGCACATTTCTGAGAGAGAGAGAGAGAGAGAGAGAGAGAGAGAGAGAGAGAGAGAGAGAGAGAGAGAGAGAGAGAGAGAGAGAGAGAGAGAGAGAGAGAGAGAGAGAGAGAGAGAGAGAGAGAAAGAAACATATGTATTAAATCTCTTTGTACCAATAAAGATGGAGAAGAGAGTGATCAAATAGGTTCTCCTTTTGAGGGGCTGCGCGGGGTGGCAGGGGGGGTGTTACGTTTTATTCCTTCCCCCTACGATACGGGAATCGTGACCATTACAAGGAGCAAGGTAACCTTTTTTTTAGAGCGTTGGACTATTCAGGAGTAGTGAGTTGAATGAGAGTGGATTTCCTTCATAAATCCTTCAGCAGCCTGTAGACAGCGGTGTAGTTCCATGTCAAATGACTGTGGGTTGGTTATGGAGACAAGCCCAGCTCTCTCATCCTCATCCCGTAGCAGATTGTCCTGAGGGAACGTCTCCTCTGTAGCAGATTGTCCTGAGGGAACGTCTCCTCTGTAGCAGAGAGAGAGACATGGGATAATTGGGGTGCCACTCCTCCTCTACTCTTCCCTCTCCTTTCCACTTCTCCCCCGCTACCCTCTGCCCCCCCCCCCTCCACCTTTCTCTCCTCTCCTCTCCTCTCCTCTCCTCTCCTCTCCTCTCTACCTTTCTTCTTCTCTCCTCCACCCCCCTCCTCTCTCCCTTTCCTCTTTCTTCTCCTCTCCTCTCCTCTCTACCTTTCTTCTTCTCTCCTCCACCCCCTCCTCTCTCCCTTTCCTCTATCTTCTTCTCTCCTCCTCCCCTCCTCTCTCCCTTTCTTATTCTCTCCTCCACCCCTCTCCTCTCTCCCTTTCTTCTTCTCTCCTCCACCCCTCTCCTCTCCTCTCTCCCTTTCCTCTTTCTTCTTCTCTCCTCCACCCCTCTCCTCTCTCCCTTTCTTCTTCTCTCCTCCACCCCCTCCTCTCTCCCCCTTTCTTCTTCTCTCCTCCACCGCTCTCCTCTCTCCATTTCTTCTTCTCTCCTCCACCCCTCTGTTCTCTCCCTTTCTTCTTCTCTCCTCCACCCCTCCTCTCTCCCTTTCTTCTTCTCTCCTCCACCCCTCTCCTCTCTCCCTTTCTTCTTCTCTCCTCCTCCCCTCCTCTCTCCCTTTCTTCTTCTCTCCTCCACCCCCTCCTCTCTCCCTTTCCTCTTTCTTCTTCTCTCCTCCACCGCTCTCCTCTCTCCCTTTCTTCTTCTCTCCTCACCCTCTCCTCTCTCCCTTTCTTCTTCTCTCCTCAACCCCTCCTCTCTCCCTTTCTTCTTCTCTCCTCACCCTCTCCTCTCTCCCTTTCTTCTTCTCTCCTCCACCCCTCCTCTCACCCTTTCTTCTTCTCTCCTCACCCTCTCCTCTCTCCCTTTCTTCTTCTCTCCTCCACCTCTCCTCTCTCCCTTTCTTCTTCTCTCCTCCACCCCCTCCTCTCTCCCTTTCTTCTTCTCTTCTCCACCCCTTCCTCTCCTCTCTCCCTTTCTTCTTCTCTCCTCCACCCCCTCCTCTCTCCCTTTCTTCTTCTCTCCTCCACCCCCTCCTCTCTCCTTTTCTTATTCTCTCCTCCACCCCTTTCTCTCCTCTCCTCTCCTCTCCTCTCCTCTCCTCTCCTCTCCTCTCCTCTCCTCTCCTCTCTCCCTTTCTTCTTATCTCCTCCTTTCCTCTCCTCTCTCCCTTTCTTCTTCTCTCCTCTACCCTCCAGAGCAAAAAGTCTGTAGAGCAAAAAGTCCGTAGAGCAAAAAGTCCATAGAGCTAAAAGTCTGTAAAGCTAAACGTCAATAGAACACAATTGTGAAAAACCAAACAGACGATTTCACACGCTTTCGTCAGTTCTCTGCTACTTTCTCTCTAAACCTGGACTGACAGTGTAGAGCTCAGCCTCCTGTATATCAGGCAGAAAGGGTGGGTTGTTGTCCACGAGTCAGAGAGAATGCCAAGCGACAACAGAAGTTCACTTAGTTTCCACAGTGCTGTACAATTACTCCTCAATGGCAGAGTGCTTCGAAGACGGCCTCACAATCTGGAGGGTCTGAATAGAAGCTGACTCATGCAACCTTGATGAAAAGAGAGAAACGCCACTGAGAACAACACGTGTTCTGTTAGCCAGAGGAGGAGGAGAGGAGGAGGAGAGAGGAGGAGGAGGAGGAGGAGAGAGGAGAGAGGAGACATGTTCTGTTAGCCAGAGGAGGAGAGAGGAGGAGGAGAGAGGAGAGAGGAGAGAGGAGACACATGTTCTGTTAGCCAGAGGAGAAGAGAGGAGGAGGAGAGAGGAGAGAGGAGACACATGTTCTGTTAGCCAGAGAAGGAGAGAGGAGAGAGGAGAGAGGAGACACATGTTCTGTTAGCCAGAGGAGGAGGAGGAGAGAGGAGAGAGGAGAGAGGAGACACATGTTCTGTTAGCCAGAGGAGGAGAGAGGAGAGAGGAGACACATTTTCTGTTAGCCATAGGAGGAGAGAGGAGGAGGAGAGAGGAGAGAGGAGACACATGTTCTGTTAGCCAGAGGAGGAGAGAGGAGAGAGGAGAGAGGAGACACATTTTCTGTTAGCCAGAGGAGGAGAGAGGAGGAGGAGGAGGAGAGAGACACATGTTCTGTTAGCCAGAGGAGGAGGAGGAGAGAGGAGAGAGGAGACACATGTTCTGTTAGCCAGAGGAGGAGAGAGGAGAGAGGAGAGAGGAGACACATTTTCTGTTAGCCAGAGGAGGAGAGAGGAGGAGGAGAGAGGAGAGAGGAGACACATGTTCTGTTAGCCAGAGGAGGAGAGAGACCTCTGCCTGTCCTGACCCCCGAGCCTGCCTGCTGTTCTGTATCTACCTGACTCTGACCCATTTACAGACCTCTGCCTGTCCTGACCCCCGAGCCTGCCTGCTGTTCTGTACCTACCTGACCCACGAGCCTGCATGCTGTTCTGTACCTACCTGACCCCCGAGCCTGCCTGCTGTTCTGTATCTACCTGACTCTGACCCGTTTACCTGTTTAGGTCAATGAACATCTGTGACTCTGGCTGTCTGCATCTGGGTCTTATCCTGAGATCTGATACATAATGACAAAGTGAAAACGTGTTTATAGAAATGTTTGCACATTTTTTAGGAATTAAATTTATTAGGAATGAACTACAGAAATGTAATTCACGTAATAATTCACACCCCTGAGACAATACATGTTAGAATCACCTTTGGCAGCGATCACAGTTGTGAGTCTTTCTGCGTTTGTCTAAAAGAGCTTTGCACACATGGATTGGATAGTATTTTGCACATTAAACTTAAAAAATAAATTCTTCACGCTCTGTCAAGTTGGTGGTTGGTCATTACTAGACAGCCGTTTTCAAGACTGCCATTGATTTCCAAGCCGATTTAAGTCAAAACTGTAACTACGCTGCTCAGGAACATTCAATGTTGTCTTGGTAAGTAACTCCAGCGTATATTTGGTCTTGTGTTTGAGGTTATGGTCCTTCTGAAAGGTGAATGTGTCTCCAAGTGTCTGTTGGAAAGCAGACTGAAGCAGAACATAGAGAACTTACCTGATGGCTGAACAGAACTCAGAGAACTTACCTGACGGCCGTACAGAACATAGAGAACTTACCTGATGGCTGAACAGAACTTAGAGGACTTACCTGACGGCTGAACAGAACTCAGAGAACTTACCTGACGGCTGTACAGAACATAGAGGACTTACCTGACGGCTGAACAGAACTCAGAGAACTTACCTGACGGCTGAACAGAACTCAGAGAACTTACCTGATGGCTGTACAGAACATAAAGAACTTACCTGACGGCCAAACAGAACTTAGAGAACTTACCTGATGGCCAAACAGAACTTAGAGAACTTACCTGACGGCTGTACAGAACATAGAGAACTTACCTGATGGCCAAACAGAACTTAGAGAACTTACCTGACGGCCGTACAGAACATAGAGGACTTACCTGACGGCTGAACAGAACTCAGAGAATTTACCTGACGGCTGTACAGAACATAGAGGACTTACCTGACGGCTGAACAGAACTCAGAGAACTTACCTGACGGCTGAACAGAACTCAGAGAACTTACCTGATGGCTGTACAGAACATAAAGAACTTACCTGACGGCCAAACAGAACTTAGAGAACTTACCTGATGGCCAAACAGAACTTAGAGAACTTACCTGACGGCTGTACAGAACATAGAGAACTTACCTGAAGGCCAAACAGAACTTAGAGAACTTACCTGATTTGATTTGCTTTGATTTGACGGTCAAACAGAACTCAGAGGACTTACCTGACGGTCAAACAGAACTCAGAGAACTTACCTGACGGCGGTACAGAACTCAGAGAACTTACCTGACGGCTGAACAGAACACAGAGAACTTACCTGACGGCGGTACAGAACTCAGAGAACTTACCTGACGGCTGAACAGAACTCAGAGAACTTACCTGACTTCTGAACAGAACTCAGAGAACTTACCTGACGGCTGAACAGAACACAGAGAACTTACCTGACGTCTGCCATTTGGTTCAGAATGTAAAAGTAATTTCATGAATTATGAAGTGAAAGTCAGTTGAGCAGAACGAGGGCAGGTAGAGTTGGTTCAGAGCGAGGTTTCGTTACACACATTGAAGTCCACTCTAGATAGTACACTACCTTTGACCAGAGACGTATCGGTCTCGGTCAAAAATAGGGCACTATATAGGGAATAGTGTGTCATTTGGGATTTAGACTTATTCAGTTTATAGCTATACATGTTGCGGTTTGGAAACATACAGTACTTTTTTATTTTACCAGGCAAGTCAGTTAGGAACAAACTCTTATTTTCAATGACGGCCTACCAGGGAACAGTGGGTCAACTGCCTGTTCAGGGTCAGAACGACAGATATGTACCTTATCATCTGGGGGATTTGACCTGGCAACCCTTCAGTTTCTAGTCCCATGCTCTAACCACTAGGCTACCCTGCCGCCTCTACACTCTAACCACTAGGCTACCCTGCCTCCTCTACGCTCTAACCACTAGGCTACCCTGCCACCTCTACACTCTAACCACTAGGCTACCCTGCCGCCTCTAGACTCTAACCACTAGGCTACCCTGCCGCCTCTACACTCTAACCACTAGGCTACCCTGCCGCCTCTACACTCTAACCACTAGGCTACCCTGCCGCCTCTACACTCTAACCACTAGGCTACCCTGCCGCCTCTAACCTAACCACTAGGCTACCCTGCCGCCTCTACACTCTAACCACTAGGCTACCCTGCCACCTCTACACTCTAACCACTAGGCTAACCAACCACTAGGCTACCCTGCCGCCTCTACACTCTAACCACTAGGCTACCCTGCCGCCTCTACACTCTAACCACTAGGCTACCCTGCCGCCTCTACACTCTAACCACTAGGCTACCTGCCACCTCTACACTCTAACCACTAGGCTACGTGCCACCTCTACACTCTAACTACTAGGCTACCCTGCCGCCTCTAAACTCTAACCACTAGGCTACCTTGCCGCCCCGATTATAGAACACACTCAGGAATATGAGATATCTTTCAAACCGAGAAGATCGACCACGGCACAAGCGTTCTCCTCCATCATCAACAGTCATTGAGTTTTGTGAGGTTCTGTCCCAAATGGCACTCTGTATCCCTATACAGTGGACTGCTATTGACCCGGGTTCTGTTTGCCGTTTGGAGCACACAGGAAGTTCCTTACGCCGCCATGCCGCGCCGGCCCTGAGACTACCGCTGAACCACAGCGTAGGTCCACTACGCCACCATGCCGCGCCGGCCCTGAGACTACCGCTGAACCACAGCGTAGGTCCACTACGCCACCATGCCGCGCCGGCCCCGAGACTACCGCTGAACCACAGCGTAGGTCCACTACGCCACCATGCCGCGCCGGCCCCGAGACTACCGCTGAACCACAGCGTAGGTCCACTACGCCACCATGCCGCGCCGGCCCTGAGACTACCGCTGAACCACAGCGTAGGTCCACTACGCCGCCATGCCGCGCCGGCCTCGAGACTACCGCTGAACCACAGCGTAGGTCCACGTAATAAGATATTACTGTATTATTCTAATGTTCAACTGAAGAACTCCCGAGACACACATCAAGATGACATTTTTCCTCTAGGACTAACGGTCTGGACGTTTGTCTTAGTTCTCCCGGAAAAGCTAATAAAAACTAATGCCTGTTAGATGGAAATCATTTGTTAAAGAACCAGGAGAATAAATGGAGGGAGGATGGTCAGTTGGTAGAGGAGAGAGAAATATGCCAGTTAAGGTCATCCCTCCATCTATTCCTCCCTCGCTCTCTCCCTTCCTCCCTGCACAGGTCTCTCTCTCTCTCTCTCTCTCTCTCTCTCCCTCTCTCTCTCTCTCTCTCTCTCGCTCTCTCGCTCTCTCGCTCTCTCTCGCTCTCTTCCTTCCGCCCTGCACAGGTCCCCATGGCCACTCTCTCTCTCTCTCTTACACTCCTTCTCCCCCCTAGATACACTGTAGCCATTTCTATTTTAATGTTTTGACAACCTTGTAAATTGCAGTATTGATTCGGCCAAAGCAACGGATAGAAATACAGTACAAAGGCAGAAGGGTCATCGGAGGACGGAGGGAGGGAGGGAGGGGAGGGAGGGAGGGATGGAGGGATGGGGAGGGATGGAGGGATGGAGGGATGGGGGGAGGATGGAGGGATGGGGAGGATGGAGCGATGGATGGATGGGGTAGGATGGAGGGATGGGGTAGGATGGAGGGATGGATGGATGGGGTAGGATGGAAGGATGGGGTAGGATGGAGGGATGGATGGATGGGGTAGGATGGAAGGATGGGGTAGGATGGATGGATGGGGATGGAAGGATGGGGTAGGATGGAGGGATGGAGGGATGGGGTGAGGATGGAGGGATGGAGGGATGGGGGGAGGACGGAGGGATGGAGGGAGGGGGAGGATGTGTTTGTTGTAGCTCGTTCCAGTCGCTAGCTGCAGGGAACTTAAAAGAGGAGTGACCCAGGGATGTGTTTGCTTTGGGGACCATTTAACAGAACATGACTGGCAGAACGGATGTTGTATGTGGAGGATGAGGGCTGCAGTAGATATCTCAGATAGGGGGGAGGGAGTGAGGCCTAAGAGGGTTTTATAAATAAACATCAACCAGGGTTTTCTTGCAACGGGTACACAGAGATGACCAGTTCACAGAGGAGGATAGAGTGCAGTGATGTGTCCTATAAGGAGCACATCTGATGGCCGAATGGTAAAGAACATCTAGCCGCTAGAGAGCCGCCCTTACCTGCCGATCTATATATTATGTCTTCGTAATCTAGCACGGGTAGGATGGTAATCTGAATCAGGGTTAGTTTGGCAGCTGGGGTGAAAGAGGAGCGATTACCATAGAGAAAGTGTTCTGGGGTATACAGAATGCCGTCGGGGGGGTAGAGACAAATAACAATGTGATTCAGATTCATTCATTTATTATTATTTAAAAAAATATATATAATCTGCACATTCATTCTTCTGTTTAAGAAATGTATCGTTATAGTGTGTGTGTGTGTGTGTGTGTGTGTGTGTGTGTGTGTGTGTGTGTGTGTGTGTGTGTGTGTGCTAGTGTGTGTGCGTGTGCGTGTGTGCGTGTGTGCGTGCGTGCGTGCGTGCGTGCGTGTGTGTGTGGCAGGTTGACAAAAAACGATGACAAAAAAAACTAACATTTGAGAGTTTGCTGACCCTGGTGCTAGAGTTTTTATAGTCCCGGGGGAACGGGAGTTTGGGAGTTTGGGAACCTCTGGTGAGATGGAAACCAAGTCTAGATTTAACTTTAGCCTCCAGGTTTGATAATATGCTGAGAGAAGGTCTATCTAAGCCATCTAGCCATCTACTCCCAAGTACTTATATGTGGTGACTACCTCAAGCTCTAAACCCTCACAGGTAGTAATCACACCTATGGGGAGAGGAGGATTCTTCTTTACCAAACCACAGAGAAAGCTTGTTGTGGACACTAAGAAAGCTTTGTTGTAGAGCATTTTAACACACAATCCGGGGAGGGGCCCAGCTGAGTGTAAGACTGTATCATCTGCATATAAACGGACGAGAGAGTTTCCTGCTGCCTGAGCTGTGTTGTTGTGAAACCAGACGGGGAGAGATGGGGAGAGACGGAACCAGATGGGGAGTAGAGATGGGGAGTAGAGACGGAACCAGATGGGGAGTAGAGACGGAACCAGATGGGGAGTAGAGACGGAACCAGATGGGGAGTAGAGATGGAACCAGTTGGGGAGTAGAGATGGAACCAGATGGGGAGTAGAGATGGGGAGTAGAGACGGAACCAGATGGGGAGTAGAGATGGAACCAGTTGGGGAGTAGAGATGGAACCAGATGGGGAGTAGAGATGGGGAGTAGAGACGGAACCAGATGGGGAGTAGAGATGGAATCACATGGGGAGTAGAGATGGGGAGTAGAGATGGAATCACATGGGGAGTAGAGATGGGGAGTAGAGATGGAATTACATGGGGAGTAGAGATGGGGAGTAGAGATGGAATCACATGGGGAGTAGAGATGGGGAGTAGAGACGGAACCAGATGGGGAGTAGAGACGGAACCAGATGGGAGGTAGAGATGGAATCACATGGGGAGTAGAGATGGGGAGTAGAGGGAGTAGAGATGGAACCAGACAGGGAGTAGAGATGGAATCACATGGGGAGTAGAGATGGGGAGTAGAGGGAGTAGAGATGGAACCAGATGGGGAGTAGAGATGGAACCAGATGGGGAGTAGAGACGGAACCAGATGGGGAGTAGAGATGGGGAGTAGAGATGGAACAAGATGGGGAGTAGAGATGGAATCACATGGGGAGTAGAGATGGGGAGTAGTGGGAGTAGAGATGGAACCAGATGGGGTGTAGAGACGGAACCAGATGGGGAGTAGAGATGGAACCAGATGGGGAGTAGTGATGGAACCAGATGGGGAGTAGAGGGAGTAGAGACGGAACCAGATGGGGAGTAGAGATGGAACCAGATGGGAGGTAGAGACGGAACCAGATGGGGAGTAGAGATGGAACCAGATGGGGGTAGAGATGGGGGTAGAGATGGGGAGTAGAGATGGGGAGTAGAGGGAGTAGAGACGGAACCAGATGGGGTGTAGAGATGGAACCAGATGGGAAGTAGAGACGGAACCAGATGGGGGGTAGAGATGGAACCAGATGGGGAGTAGAGATGGGGAGTAGAGATGTAACCAGATGGAGGTTAGAGATGGGGAGTAGAGATGGAACCAGATGGGGAGTAGAGACGGAACCAGATGGGGAGTAGAGATGGAACAAGATGGGGAGTAGAGATGGAACCAGATGGGGTGTAGAGATGGAACAAGATGGGGAGTAGAGATGGAACCAGATGGAGAGTAGAGACGGAACAAGATGGGGAGTAGAGATGGAATCACATGGGGAATAGAGATGGGGAGTAGAGATGGAATCACATGGGGAGTAGAGATGGGGAGTAGAGATGGAATCACATGGGGAGTAGAGATGGGGAGTAGAGACGGAACCAGATGGGGAGTAGAGACGGAACCAGATGGGGAGTAGAGATGGAATCACATGGGGAGTAGAGATGGGGAGTAGAGGGAGTAGAGATGGAACCAGACAGGGAGTAGAGATGGAATCACATGGGGTGTAGAGGGAGTAGAGATGGAACCAGACAGGGAGTAGAGATGGAATCACATGGGGAGTAGAGATGGGGAGTAGAGGGAGTAGAGATGGAACCAGACAGGGAGTAGAGATGGAATCACATGGGGAGTAGAGATGGGGAGTAGAGGGAGTAGAGATGGAACCAGATGGGGAATAGAGACGGAATCACATGGGGAGTAGAGATGGGGAGTAGAGGGAGTAGAGATGGAACCAGATGGGGAATAGAGACGGAATCACATGGGGAGTAGAGATGGGGAGTAGAGGGAGTAGAGATGGAACCAGATGGGGAATAGAGACGGAACCAGATGGGGAGTAGAGATGGAACCAGATGGGGGGTAGAGACGGAACCAGATGGGGAGTAGAGATGGGGAGTAGAGATGGAACAAGATAGGCAGTAGAGATGGAATCACATGGGGAGTAGAGATGGGGAGTAGAGGGAGTAGAGATGGAACCAGATGGGGAGTAGAGACGGAACCAGATGGGGAGAAGAGATGGAACAGATGGGGAGTAGAGATGGAACAAGATGGGGAGTAGAGATGGAACAAGATGGGGAGTAGAGATGGAACCAGATGGGGAGTAGAACCAGATGGGGAGTAGAGATGGAACCAGATGGGGAGTAGAGATGGAACCAGATGGGGGTAGAGACGGAACCAGATGGGAGTAGAGATGGAACCAGATGGGGGTAGAGATGGGGAGTAGAGATGGGGAGATAGAGATGGGGAGTAGAGAACCAGGAACCAGATGGGAGTAGAGATGGAACCAGATGGGGAGTAGATGGAACAGATGGGGAGTAGAGAACAGATGGGACCAGATGGGGAGTAGAGATGGAACCAGATGGGGAGTAGAGATGGATGGGAGTAGAGATGGAACAAGATGGGGAGTAGAGATGGATGGGGAGAGAGAGATGGAACCAGATGGGGAGTAGAGACGGAACCAGATGGGAGTAGAGATGGAACAAGATGGGGAGTAGAGATGGAACCAGATGGGGGGGAGAGATGGAACAAGATGGGGAGTAGAGATGGAACCAGATGGGGAGTAGAGATGGAACAAGATGGGGAGTAGAGATGGAACAAGATGGGGAGTAGAGATGGAACCAGATGGAGGGTAGAGATGGAACCAGATGGGAGTAGAGATGGAACCAGATGGGGAGTAGAGATGGAACCAGATGGGGAGTAGAGATGGAACCAGATGGGGAGATGGAGAGAGATGGAACCAGATGGGAAGTAGAGAACGGAACCAGATGGAGAGTAGAGACGGAACCAGATGGGGAGTAGAGACGGAACCAGATGGGGAGTTGAGATGGAACAAGATGGGGGGGAGTAGAGATGGAACAAGATGGGGAGTAGAGATGGAACCAGATGGGGAGTAGAGACGGAACCAGATGGGGAGATGGAACCAGATGGGGAGTAGAGACGGAACAAGATGGGGAGTAGAGATGGAACCAGATGGGGAGTAGAGATGGAACAATGATGGGGAACCAGATGGGAGTAGTAGAACCAGATGGGAGAGAGATGGAACCAGATGGGGAGTAGAGACGGAACCAGATGGGGTGTAGAGATGGGGAGTAGAGATGGAACAAGATGGGGAGTAGAGATGGAACCAGATGGGGAGTAGAGGGAGTAGAGACGGAACCAGATGGGGAGTAGAGATGGAACCAGATGGGAGGTAGAGACGGAACAAGATGGGGAGTAGAGATGGAACCAGATGGGGGGTAGAGATGGGGAGTAGAGATGGGGAGTAGAGGGAGTAGAGACGGAACCAGATGGGGTGTAGAGATGGAACCAGATGGGAAGTAGAGACGGAACCAGATGGGGGGGTAGAGATGGAACCAGATGGGGAGTAGAGATGGGGAGTAGAGATGGAACCAGATGGGGAGTAGAGATGGGGAGTAGAGATGGAACCAGATGGGGAGTAGAGACGGAACCAGATGGGAGTAGAGATGGAACAAGATGGGGAGTAGAGATGGAACCAGATGGGGGTTAGAGATGGAACAAGATGGGGAGTAGAGATGGAACCAGATGGAGAGTAGAGACGGAACAAGATGGGGAGTAGAGATGGAACAAGATGGGGAGTAGAGATGGAACCAGATGGAGGGTAGAGACGGAACCAGATGGAGAGTAGAGATGGAACCAGATGGGGAGTAGAGACGGAACCAGATGGGGAGTAGAGACGGAACATGATGGGGAGTAGAGACGGAACCAGATGGGGAGTTGAGATGGAACAAGATGGGGAGTAGAGATGGAAGAAGATGGGGAGTAGAGATGGAACAAGATGGGGAGTAGAGATGGAACAAGATGGGAAGTAGAGATGGAACCAGATGGGGAGTAGAGATGGAACCAGATGGGGAGTAGAGATGGAACCAGATGGAGAGTAGAGATGGACCCAGATGGGGAGTAGAGACGGAACCAGATGGAGAGTAGAGACGGAACCAGATGGAGAGTAGAGACGGAACCAGATGGAGAGTAGAGACGGAACAAGATGGGGAGTAGAGGGAGTAGAGATGGAACCAGATGGGGAGTAGAGATGGAACCAGATGGGGAGTAGAGATGGAACAAGATGGGGAGTAGAGATGGAACCAGATGGTAAGTAGAGACGGAACCAGATGGGGGGGTAGAGATGGAACCAGATGGGGAGTAGAGATGGGGAGTAGAGATGGAACCAGATGGGGAGTAGAGATGGGGAGTAGAGATGGAACCAGATGGGGAGTAGAGACGGAACCAGATGGGGAGTAGAGATGGAACAAGATGGGGCGTAGAGAGGAGTGGAACCAGATGGGGGTTAGAGATGGAACAAGATGGGGAGTAGAGATGGAACCAGATGGAGAGTAGAGACGGAACAAGATGGGGAGTAGAGATGGAACAAGATGGGGAGTAGAGATGGAACCAGATGGAGGGTAGAGACGGAACCAGATGGAGAGTAGAGATGGAACCAGATGGGGAGTAGAGACGGAACCAGATGGGGAGTAGAGACGGAACATGATGGGGAGTAGAGATGGAACCAGATGGGAAGTAGAGACGGAACCAGATGGAGAGTAGAGACGGAACCAGATGGGGAGTAGAGACGGAACCAGATGGGGAGTTGAGATGGAACAAGATGGGGAGTAGAGATGGAAGAAGATGGGGAGTAGAGATGGAACAAGATGGGGAGTAGAGATGGAACCAGATGGAGAGTAGAGATGGACCCAGATGGGGAGTAGAGACGGAACCAGATGGAGAGTAGAGACGGAACCAGATGGAGAGTAGAGACGGAACCAGATGGAGAGTAGAGACGGAACAAGATGGGGAGTAGAGGGAGTAAAGATGGAACCAGATGGGGAGTAGAGATGGAACAAGATGGGGAGTAGAGATGGAACCAGATGGGGAGTAGAGACGGAACCAGATGGAGAGTAGAGACGGAACCAGATGGGGAGTAGAGACGGAACCAGATGGGGCGTAGAGATGGAACAAGATGGGGAGTAGAGATGGAACAAGATGGGGAGTAGAGATGGAACAAGATGGGGAGTAGAGATGGAACAAGATGGGGAGTAGAGATGGAACAAGATGGAGAGTAGAGATGGAACCAGATGGGGAGTAGAGATGGAACAAGATGGGGAGAAGAGATGGAACAAGATGGGGAGTAGAGATGGAACCAGATGGGGGGTAGAGACGGAACCAGATGGAGAGTAGAGACGGAACCAGATGGGGAGTAGAGACGGAACCAGATGGGGAGTAGTGATGGACCCAGATGGGGAGTAGAGATGGAACAAGATGGGGAGTAGAGATGGAACAAGATGGGGAGTAGAGATGGAAACAGATGGGGAGTAGAGATGGAACCAGATGGGGAGTAGAGATGGAACCAGATGGAGAGTAGAGATGGAACCAGATGGGGAGTAGAGACGGAACCAGATGGAGAGTAGAGACGGAACCAGATGGAGAGTAGAGACGGAACAAGATGGGGAGTAGAGGGAGTAGAGATGGAACCAGATGGGGAGTAGAGATGGAACAAGATGGGGAGTAGAGATGGAACAAGATGGGGAGTAGAGATGGAACCAGATGGGAAGTAGAGACGGAACCAGATGGGGGGTAGAGGGGAGTAGAGAACAAGATGGAACAAGATGGGGAGTAGAGATGGAACAAGATGGGGAGTAGAGATGGAACAAGATGGGGAGTAGAGGGAGGAAGAGATGGAACAAGATGGGGAGTAGAGGGAGTAGAGATGGAACAAGATGGGGAGTAGAGATGGAACAGATGGGGAGTAGAGATGGAACCAGATGGGGAGTAGAGATGGAACAAGATGGGGAGTAGAGATGGAACAAGATGGGGAGTAGAGATGGAACAAGATGGGGCGTAGAGATGGAACAAGATGGGGAGTAGAGATGGAACAAGATGGGGAGTAGAGATGGAACAAGATGGGGAGTAGAGATGGAACAAGATGGGGAGTAGAGATGGAACAAGATGGGGAGTAGAGACGGAACAAGATGGGGAGTAGAGATGGAACAAGATGGGGAGTAGAGATGGAACAAGATGGGGAGTAGAGACTGAACAAGATGGGGAGTAGAGATGGAACAAGATGGGGAGTAGAGATGGAACAAGATGGGGAGTAGAGATGGAACAAGATGGGGAACCAGATGGAGACGAGACGAACCAGATGGGGAGTAGAGACGGAACCAGATGGGGAGTAGAGACGGAACAAGATGGGGAGTAGAGATGGAAAAGATGGGGAGTAGAGATGGAACCAGATGGGGAGTAGAGATGGAACCAGATGGAGAGTAGAGATGGAACCAGATGGGGAGTAGAGACGGAACCAGATGGAGAGTAGAGACAGAACCAGATGGAGAGTAGAGACGGAACAAGATGGGGAGTAGAGGGAGTAGAGATGGAACCAGATGGGGAGTTGAGATGGAACAAGATGGGGAGTAGAGATGGAACAAGATGGGGAGTAGAGATGGAACAAGATGGGGAGTAGAGAACAAGAACCAGATGGAGAGTAGAGATGGAACAAGATGGGGAGATGGGAGGGAGGAACAAGATGGGGAGTAGAGATAGAGACGGAACAAGATGGGGAGTAGAGATGGAACAAGATGGGGAGTAGAGATGGAACAAGATGGGGAGTAGAGATGGAACCAGATGGAGAGTAGAGATGGAACCAGATGGGGAGATGGAGATGGGGAGACGGAACCAGATGGAGAGTAGAGACAGAACCAGATGGAGAGTAGAGACGGAACAAGATGGGGAGTAGAGGGAGTAGAGATGGAACCAGATGGGGAGTTGAGATGGAACAAGATGGGGAGTAGAGATGGAACAAGATGGGGAGTAGAGATGGAACCAGATGGGGAGTAGAGACGGAACCAGATGGAGAGTAGAGACGGAACAAGATGGGGAGTAGAGGGAGTAGAGATGGGGAGTAGAGACGGAATAAGATGGGGAGTAGAGATGGAACAAGATGGGGAGTAGAGATGGAACAAGATGGGGAGTAGAGACGGAACAAGATGGGGAGTAGAGATGGAACAAGATGGGGCGTAGAGATGGAACAAGATGGGGAGTAGAGATGGAACCAGATGGGGAGTAGAGATGGAACAAGATGGGGAGTAGAGATGGAACAAGATGGGGAGTAGAGATGGAACAAGATGGAGGTAGAGACGGAACAAGATGGGGAGTAGAGACGGAACAAGATGGGGAGTAGAGATGGAACAAGATGGGGAGTAGAGATGGAACAAGATGGGGAGTAGAGATGGAACAAGATGGGGAGTAGAGATGAACAAGATGGGGAGTAGAGACGGAACAAGATGGGGAGTAGAGATGGAACAAGATGGAGAGTAGAGATGGAACCAGATGGGGAGTAGAGATGGAACAAGATGGGGAGAAGAGATGGAACAAGATGGGGAGTAGAGATGGAACCAGATGGGGAGTAGAGATGGAACCAGATGGAGAGTAGAGATGGAACCAGATGGGGAGTAGAGACGGAACCAGATGGAGAGTAGAGACAGAACCAGATGGAGAGTAGAGACGGAACAAGATGGGGAGTAGAGGGAGTAGAGATGGAACCAGATGGGGAGTTGAGATGGAACAAGATGGGGAGTAGAGATGGAACAAGATGGAGAGTAGAGATGGAACCAGATGGGGAGTAGAGACGGAACCAGATGGGGAGTAGAGATGGAACATGATGGGGAGTAGAGATGGAACCAGATGGGGAGTAGAGACGGAACCAGATGGAGAGTAGAGACGGAACCAGATGGGGAGTAGAGACGGAACCAGATGGGGAGTAGAGATGGAACAAGATGGGGAGTAGAGATGGAAGAAGATGGGGAGTAGAGATGGAACAAGATGGGGAGTAGAGATGGAACCAGATGGGGAGTAGAGATGGAACCAGATGGGGGGTAGAGATGGAACCAGATGGAGGGTAGAGATGGACCCAGATGGGGAGTAGAGACGGAACCAGATGGAGAGTAGAGACGGAACCAGATGGAGAGTAGAGACGGAACAAGATGGGGAGTAGAGGGAGTAGAGATGGAACCAGATGGGGAGTAGAGATGGAACAAGATGGGGAGTAGAGATGGAACAAGATGGGGAGTAGAGATGGAACAAGATGGGGAGTAGAGATGGAACAAGATGGGGAGTAGAGATGGAACAAGATGGGGAGTAGAGATGGAACAAGATGGGGAGTAGAGATGGAACCAGATGGGGAGTACATTTAACATTTACATTTAAGTCATTTAGCAGACGCTCTTATCCAGAGCGACTTACAAATTGGTGCATTCACCTTATGACCTCCAGTGGAACAGTAGTGCATCTAAATCTTTTCAGGGGGAGGGGGTTGAGAGGGATTACTTTATCCTATCCTAGGTATTCCTTAAAGAGGTGGGGTTTCAGGTGTCTCCGGAAGGTGGTGATTGACTCCGCTGTCCTGGCGTCGTGAGGGAGTTTGTTCCACCATTGGGGGGCCAGAGCAGCGAACAGTTTTGACTGGGCTGAGCGGGAACTGTACTTCCTCAGTGGTAGGGAGGCGAGCAGGCCAGAGGTGGATGAACGCAGTGCCCTTGTTTGGGTGTAGGGCCTGATCAGAGCCTGGAGGTACTGAGGTGCCGTTCCCCTCACAGCTCCGTAGGCAAGCACCATGGTCTTGTAGCGGATGCGAGCTTCAACTGGAAGCCAGTGGAGGGAGCGGAGGAGCGGGGTGACGTGAGAGAACTTGGGAAGGTTGAACACCAGACGGGCTGCGGCGTTCTGGATGAGTTGTAGGGGTTTAATGGCACAGGCAGGGAGCCCAGCCAACAGCGAGTTGCAGTAATCCAGACGGGAGATGACAAGTGCCTGGATTAGGACCTGCGCCGCTTCCTGTGTGAGGCAGGGTCGTACTCTGCGGATGTTGTAGAGCATGAACCTACAGGAACGGGCCACCGCCTTGATGTTAGTTGAGAACGACAGGGTGTTGTCCAGGATCACGCCAAGGTTCTTAGCGCTCTGGGAGGAGGACACAATGGAGTTGTCAACCGTGATGGCGAGATCATGGAACGGGCAGTCCTTCCCGGGAGGAAGAGCAGCTCCGTCTTGCCGAGGTTCAGCTTGAGGTGGTGATCCGTCATCCACACGGATATGTCTGCCAGACATGCAGAGATGCGATTTGCCACCTGGTCATCAGAAGGGGGAAAGGAGAAGATTAATTGTGTGTCGTCTGCATAGCAATGATAGGAGAGACCATGTGAGGTTATGACAGAGCCAAGTGACTTGGTGTATAGCGAGAATAGGAGAGGGCCTAGAACAGAGCCCTGGGGACACCAGTGGTGAGAGCACGTGGTGTGGAGAC
Source organism: Oncorhynchus nerka (assembly GCF_034236695.1). Lineage (NCBI taxonomy): Eukaryota > Metazoa > Chordata > Actinopteri > Salmoniformes > Salmonidae > Oncorhynchus > Oncorhynchus nerka. The sequence continues at coordinate 201,484 of NW_027040308.1, read as the reverse complement.
GGATTCTCGCCACGCCACCTGGTAGGAGCGACCTGTCAGGTAGGACGCAATCCAAGCGTGGGCCGCGCCGGAGATGCCCAACTCGGAGAGGGTGGAGAGGAGGATCTGATGGTTCACAGTATCGAAGGCAGCCGATAGGTCTAGAAGGATGAGAGCAGAGGAGAGAGAGTTAGCTTTAGCAGTGCGGAGCGCCTCCGTGATACAGAGAAGAGCAGTCTCAGTTGAATGACTAGTCTTGAAACCTGACTGATTTGGATCAAGAAGGTCATTCTGAGAGAGATAGCGGGAGAGCTGGCCAAGGACGGCACGTTCAAGAGTTTTGGAGAGAAAAGAAAGAAGGGATACTGGTCTGTAGTTGTTGACATCGGAGGGATCGAGTGTAGGTTTTTTCAGAAGGGGTGCAACTCTCGCTCTCTTGAAGACGGAAGGGACGTAGCCAGCGGTCAGGGATGAGTTGATGAGCGAGGTGAGGTAAGGGAGGAGGTCTCCGGAAATGGTCTGGAGAAGAGAGGAGGGGATAGGGTCAAGCGGGCAGGTTGTAGGGCGGCCGGCCGTCACAAGACGCGAGATTTCATCTGGAGAGAGAGGGGAGAAAGAGGTCAGAGCACAGGGTAGGGCAGTGTGAGCAGAACCAACGGTGTCGTTTGACTTAGCAAACGAGGATCGGATGTCGTCGACCTTCTTTTCAAAATGGTTGACGAAGTCATCTGCAGAGAGGGAGGAGGGGGAGGGGAGGAGGATTCAGGAGGGAGGAGAAGGTTGCAAAGAGCTTCCTAGGGTTAGAGGCAGATGCTTGGAATTTAGAGTGGTAGAAAGTGGCTTTAGCAGCAGAGAGAGAAAGAGGAAAATGTAGAGAGGAGGGAGTGAAAGGATGTCAGGTCCGCAGGGAGGCGAGTTTTCCTCCATTTCCGCTCGGCTGCCCGGAGCCCTGTTCTGTGAGCTCGCAATGAGTCGTCGAGCCACGGAGCGGGAGGGGAGGACCGAGCCGGCCTGGAGGATAGGGGACATAGAGAGTCAAAGGATGCAGAAAGGGAGGAGAGGAGGGTTGAGGAGGCAGAATCAGGAGATAGGTTGGAGAAGGTTTGAGCAGAGGGAAGAGATGATAGGATGGAAGAGGAGAGAGTAGCGGGGAGAGAGAGCGAAGGTTGGGACGGCGCGATACCATCCGAGTAGGGGCAGTGTGGGAAGTGTTGGATGAGAGCGAGAGGAAAAAGGATACAAGGTAGTGGTCGGAGACTTGGAGGGGAGTTGCAACGTGGTTAGTGGAAGAACAGCATCTAGTAAAGATGAGGTCGAGCGTATTTCCTGCCTTGTGAGTAGGGGGAAGGTGAGAGGGTGAGGTCAAAAGAGGAGAGGAGTGGAAAGAAGGAGGCAGAGAGGAATGAGTCAAAGGTAGGCGTGGGGAGGTTAAAGTCGCCCAGAACTGTGAGAGGTGAGCCGTCCTCAGGAAAGGAGCTTATCAAGGCATCAAGCTCATTGATGAACTCTCCGAGGAACCTGGAGGGCGATAAATGATAAGGATGTTAAGCTTGAAAGGGCTGGTAACTGTGACAGCATGGAATTCAAAGGAGGCGATAGACAGATGGGTAAGGGGAGAAAGAGAGAATGACCACTTGGGAGAGATGAGGATCCCGGTGCCACCACCCCGCTGACCAGAAGCTCTCGGGGTGTGCGAGAACACGTGGGCAGACGAAGAGAGAGCAGTAGGAGTAGCAGTGTTGTCTGTGGTGATCCATGTTTCCGTCAGTGCCAAGAAGTCGAGGGACTGGAGGGAGACATAGGCGGAGATGAACTCTGCCTTGTTGGCCGCAGATCGGCAGTTCCAGAGGCTACCGGAGACCTGGAACTCCACGTGGGTCGTGCGCTGGGACCACCAGATTAGGGTGGCCGCGGCCACGCGGTGTGGAGCGTTTGTATGGTCTGTGCAGAGAGGAGAGAACAGGGATAGACAGACACATAGTTGACAGGCTACACAAGAGGCTACGCTAATGCAAAGGAGATTGGAATGACAAGTGGACTACACGTCACGAGTGTTCAGAGAGTTAAAACTTACGTGGCAAGAATCTTATTGACTAAAATGATTAAAATGATACAGTACTGCTGAAGTAGGCTAGCTGGCAGAGGCTGCGTTGTTGACTAAGTAGGCTAGTTGGCATTGGCTGCGTTGTTGACACTACACTAATCAAGTCGTTCCGTTGAGTGTAATAGTTTCTACTGTGCTGCTATTCGGGGCTAGCTGGCTAGCTAGCAGTGTTGATTACGTTACGTTGCGTTAAAAGAACGACAATAGCTGGCTAACTAACCTAGGAAATCGCTCTAGACTACACAATTATCTTTGATACAAAGACGGCTATGTAGCTAGCTATGTAGCTAGCTACGATCAAACAAATCAAGCCGTTGTACTGTAATGAAATGAAATGAAAAATGTGATACTACCTGTGGAGCGAAGCGAAATGCGACCGGATTGTTGAGTGCAGAAGTTCTGTTCGGTAGACGTTGGCTAGCTGTTGGCTAGCTAGCAGAGTCTCCTATGTTAAGGACGACATAAAACTACACACTCTAAACTACACAATTATCTTGGGTACGAAGACAGCAAAGACAACTATGTAGCTAGCTAACACTACACTAATCAAGTCGTTCAGTTGAGTGTAATAGTTGTGCTGCTAATCGGTAGACGGTGGACTAGCTAACGGTGGACGTTAGCTAGCTGGCTAGCTGCAGGGCAGTGTAGACTGCGTTAGGATGACGAAATACGATAATTACGCAATTATCTATGATACAAAGACGGCTGTGTAGCTAGCTAAGAAGAAATTGCTAAGATTAGACAAATCAAACCGTTGTACTATAATGAAATGTAATGAAATGTAATACTACCTGCGGACCGAGTGCAGATGCGACCGCTCGCTCCAACCCGGAAGTGTCTACGTAGAGATGGAACCAGATGGGGGGTAGAGATGGAACCAGATGGAGAGTAGAGATGGACCCAGATGGGGAGTAGAGACGGAACCAGATGGAGAGTAGAGACGGAACCAGATGGGGAGTAGAGACGGAACCAGATGGGGCGTAGAGATGGAACAAGATGGGGAGTAGAGATGGAACAAGATGGGGAGTAGAGATGGAACAAGATGGGGAGTAGAGATGGAACAAGATGGAGAGTAGAGATGGAACCAGATGGGGAGTAGAGATGGAACAAGATGGGGAGAAGAGATGGAACAAGATGGGGAGTAGAGATGGAACCAGATGGAGAGTAGAGATGGAACCAGATGGGGAGTAGAGACGGAACCAGATGGAGAGTAGAGACAGAACCAGATGGAGAGTAGAGACGGAACAAGATGGGGAGTAGAGATGGAACAAGATGGGGAGTAGAGACGGAAGAAGATGGGGAGTAGAGATGGAACAAGATGGGGAGTAGAGATGGAACCAGATGGGGAGTAGAGATGGAACCAGATGGGGGTAGAGATGGAACCAGATGGAGAGTAGAGATGGACCCAGATGGGGAGTAGAGACGGAACCAGATGGAGAGTAGAGACGGAACCAGATGGAGAGTAGAGACGGAACAAGATGGGGAGTAGAGGGAGTAGAGATGGAACCAGATGGGGAGTAGAGATGGAACAAGATGGGGGGTAGAGATGGAACCAGATGGGGAGTAGAGACGGAACCAGATGGAGAGTAGAGACGGAACCAGATGGGGAGTAGAGACGGAACCAGATGGGGCGTAGAGATGGAACAAGATGGGGAGTAGAGATGGAACAAGATGGGGAGTAGAGATGGAACAAGATGGGGAGTAGAGATGGAACAAGATGGAGAGTAGAGATGGAACCAGATGGGGAGTAGAGATGGAACAAGATGGGGAGTAGAGATGGAACAAGATGGGGAGAAGAGATGGAACAAGATGGGGAGTAGAGATGGAACCAGATGGGGAGTAGAGATGGAACCAGATGGAGATTAGAGATGGAACCAGATGGGGAGTAGAGACGGAACCAGATGGAGAGTAGAGACAGAACCAGATGGAGAGTAGAGACGGAACAAGATGGGGAGTAGAGATGGAACAAGATGGGGAGTAGAGACGGAAGAAGATGGGGAGTAGAGAAGGAACAAGATGGGGAGTAGAGATGGAACCAGATGGGGAGTAGAGATGGAACCAGATGGGGGTAGAGATGGAACAGATGGAGAGTAGAGATGGACAGATGGGGAGTAGAGATGGAACCAGATGGAGAGTAGAGACGGAACCAGATGGAGAGTAGAGACGGAACAAGATGGAGAGTAGAGACGGAACAAGATGGGGAGTAGAGGGAGTAGAGATGGAACCAGATGGGGAGTAGAGATGGAACAAGATGGGGAGTAGAGATGGAACCAGATGGGGAGTAGAGACGGAACCAGATGGAGAGTAGAGACGGAACCAGATGGGGAGTAGAGACGGAACCAGATGGGGAGTAGAGATGGAACAAGATGGGGAGATGGAACAAGATGATGGAACAAGATGGGGAGTAGAGATGGAACAAGATGGGGAGTAGAGATGGAACAAGATGGAGAGTAGAGATGGAACCAGATGGGGAGTAGAGATGGAACAAGATGGGGAGAAGAGATGGAACAAGATGGGGAGTAGAGATGGAACCAGATGGGGAGTAGAGATGGAACCAGATGGAGATTAGAGATGGAACCAGATGGGGAGTAGAGACGGAACCAGATGGAGAGTAGAGACAGAACCAGATGGAGAGTAGAGACGGAACAAGATGGGGAGTAGAGGGAGTAGAGATGGAACCAGATGGGGAGTAGAGATGGAACAAGATGGGGAGTAGAGATGGAACAAGATGGGGAGTAGAGATGGAACCAGATGGGGAGTAGAGACGGAACCAGATGGAGAGTAGAGACGGAACAAGATGGGGAGTAGAGGGAGTAGAGATGGAACCAGATGGGGAGTAGAGATGGAACAAGATGGGGAGTAGAGATGGAACCAGATGGGGGGTAGAGACGGAACCAGATGGAGAGTAGAGACGGAACCAGATGGGGAGTAGAGACGGAACCAGATGGGGAGTAGAGATGGAACAAGATGGGGAGTAGAGATGGAACAAGATGGGGAGTAGAGATGGAACCAGATGGGGAGTAGAGATGGAACCAGATGGGGAGTAGAGATGGAACCAGATGGAGAGTAGAGATGGAACCAGATGGAGAGTAGAGATGGAACCAGATGGGGAGTAGAGACGGAACCAGATGGAGAGTAGAGACGGAACCAGATGGAGAGTGGGAGAGACGGAACAAGATGGGGAACAAGAGGGAGTAGAGATGGAACCAGATGGGGAGGAGTAGAGATGGAACAAGATGGGGAGTAGAGATGGAACAAGATGGGGAGTAGAGATGGAACCAGATGGGGAGTAGAGACGGAACCAGATGGGAAGTAGAGACGGAACCAGATGGGGGGTAGAGGGAGTAGAGACGGAACAAGATGGGGAGTAGAGATGGAACCAGATGGGGAGTAGAGATGGAACCAGATGGGGAGTAGAGATGGAACAAGATGGGGAGTAGAGGGAGTAGAGGGGAGTGGAACAAGATGGGGAGTAGAGGGAGTAGAGATGGAACAAGATGGGGAGTAGAGATGGAACAAGATGGGGAGTAGAGATGGAACCAGATGGGGAGTAGAGATGGAACAAGATGGGGAGTAGAGATGGAACAAGATGGGGCGTAGAGACGGAACAAGATGGGGAGTAGAGATGGAACAAGATGGGGAGTAGAGATGGAACAAGATGGGGAGTAGAGATGGAACAAGATGGGGAGTAGAGATGAACAAGATGGGGAGTAGAGACGGAACAAGATGGGGAGTAGAGATGGAACAAGATGGGGAGTAGAGATGGAACAAGATGGGGAGTAGAGATGGAACAAGATGGGGCGTAGAGATGGAACAAGATGGGGAGTAGAGATGGAACAAGATGGGGAGTAGAGATGGAACAAGATGGGGAGAGATGGAACAAGATGGGGAGAGATGGAACAAGATGGGGAGTAGAGATGGAACAAGATGGGGACAAGATGGGGAGTAGAGATGGAACAAGATGGGGAGTAGAGATGGAACAAGATGGGGAGAAGAGATGGAACAAGATGGGGAGTAGAGATGGAACAAGATGGGGAGTAGAGATGGAACCAGATGGGGAGGAGATGGAACCAGATGGGGAGTAGAGATGGAACAAGATGGGGAGTAGAGACAGAACCAGATGGAGAGTAGAGACGGAACAAGATGGGGAGTAGAGATGGAACAAGATGGGGAGAGATGGAACAAGATGGGGAGTAGAGATGGAACAAGATGGGGAGTAGAGATGGAACAAGATGGGGAGTAGAGATGGAACCAGATGGGGAGTAGAGACGGAACCAGATGGGGAGTAGAGACGGAACCAGATGGAGAGTAGAGACGGAACAAGATGGGGAGTAGAGGGAGTAGAGATGGAACCAGATGGGGAGTAGAGATGGACCAGATGGGGAGTAGAGATGGAACAAGATGGGGAGTAGAGATGGAACAAGATGGGGAGGAACCAGATGGGAGTAGAGATGGAACCAGATGGGGAGTAGAGATGGAACAAGATGGGGAGTAGAGATGGGAGATGGAACCAGATGGGGAGTAGAGATGGAACCAGATGGGGTAGAGATGGAACCAGATGGGGAGAGAGACGGAACCAGATGGAGAGTAGAGACGGAACAAGATGGGGAGTAGAGATGGAACCAGATGGGGGTAGAGATGGAACAAGATGGGGAGTAGAGATGGAACAAGATGGGGAGTAGAGATGGAACAAGATGGGGAGTAGAGATGGAACAAGATGGAGAGTAGAGATGGAACCAGATGGGGAGTAGAGATGGAACAAGATGGGGAGAAGAGATGGAACAAGATGGGGAGTAGAGATGGAACAAGATGGGGAGTAGAGATGGAACCAGATGGGGAGTAGAGATGGAACAAGATGGGGAGTAGAGATGGAACCAGATGGGGGTAGAGATGGAACCAGATGGGGAGTAGAGATGGAACCAGATGGGGAGTAGAGACGGAACCAGATGGGGAGTAGAGACGGAACCAGATGAACAAGATGGAACAAGATGGGGAGTGAGAGAACAAGATGGGGAGAGGGGAGTAGAGATGGAACCAGATGGGGAGTAGAGATGGAACAAGATGGGGAGTAGAGATGGAACCAGATGGGGAGTAGAGATGGAACAAGATGGGGAGTAGAGATGGGGAGTAGAGATGGAACAAGATGGGGAGTAGAGATGGAACAAGATGGGGAGTAGAGATGGAACAGATGGGGAGTAGAGATGGAACCAGATGGGGAGTAGAGATGGAACAGATGGGGAGTAGAGATGGAACCAGATGGGGTAGAGACGGAACAAGATGGAGTAGAGATGGAACAAGATGGGGAGAGAGGGGGTATGGAACCAGATGGGGAGTAGAGATGGAACAAGATGGGGAGTAGAGATGGAACCAGATGGGGAGTAGAGACGGAACCAGATGGAGAGTAGAGACGGAACCAGATGGGGAGTAGAGGGAAGAGATGGAACAGATGGGGAGTAGAGATGGAACAAGATGGGGAGTAGAGATGGAACAAGATGGGGAGTAGAGATGGAACAAGATGGGGAGTAGAGATGGAACAAGATGGGGAGTAGAGATGGAACAAGATGGGGAGTAGAGATGGAACAAGATGGGGAGTAGAGATGGAACCAGATGGGGAGTAGAGATGGAACCAGATGGGGAGTAGAGATGGAACCAGATGGGGAGTAGAGATGGAACCAGATGGGGAGTAGAGACGGAACCAGATGGGGAGTAGAGATGGAACAGATGGGGAGAGATGGAGATGGAACCAGATGGAACAGATGGGGAGTAGAGATGGAACAAGATGGGGAGAGATGGAACCAGAGGGAGTAGAGATGGAACAAGATGGGGAGTAGAGAGAGATGGAACAAGATGGGGAGTAGAGATGGAACCAGATGGGGAGTAGAGATGGAACAAGATGGGGAGTAGAGATGGAACAAGATGGGGAGGAGATGGAACAAGATGGGGAGTAGAGATGGAACAAGATGGGGAGTAGAGATGGAACAAGATGGGGATGGAGATGGAACAAGATGGAGATGGAACAAGATGGGGAGTAGAGATGGAACAAGATGGGGAGTAGAGATGGAACAAGATGGGGAGTAGAGATGGAACAAGATGGGGAGATGGGAGAGATGGAACAAGATGGGGAGTAGAGACGGAACCAGATGGGGAGTAGAGATGGAACAGATGGGGAGTAGAGATGGAACAAGATGGGGAGATGGATGAGTAGAGATGGAACAAGATGGGGAGTAGAGATGGAACAAGATGGGGAGTAGAGATGGAACAAGATGGGGAGTAGAGATGGAACCAGATGGGGAGTAGAGATGGAACAAGATGGGGAGAGAGATGGAACAAGATGGGGAGTAGAGATGGAACAGATGGGTAGTAGAGATGGAACAGATGGAGAGTAGAGATGGAACCAGATGGGGAGTAGAGACGGAACCAGATGGACGAGTAGAGACAGAACCAGATGGAGAGTAGAGACGGAACAAGATGGGGAGTAGAAGGGAGTAGAGATGGAACCAGATGGGGAGTAGAGATGGAACAAGATGGGGAGGAACAAGATGGGGAGAGAGATGGAACAAGATGGGGAGTAGAGATGGAACCAGATGGGGAGTAGAGATGGAACCAGATGGGGAGTAGAGACGGAACCAGATGGAGAGTAGAGACGGAACAAGATGGGGAGTAGAGGGAGATGGGAGATGGAACCAGATGGGGAGTAGAGATGGAACAAGATGGGGAGTAGAGATGGAACAAGATGGGGAGTAGAGATGGAACCAGATGGGAGTAGAGACGGAACCAGATGGGGAGTAGAGACGGAACCAGATGGGGAGTAGAGACGGAACCAGATGGGGAGAAGAGATGGACAAGATGGGGAGTAGAGATGGAACCAGATGGGGAGTAGAGATGGAACAAGATGGGGAGTAGAGATGGAACCAGATGGGGGGTAGAGACGGAACCAAGATGGAGAGTAGAGACGGAACAAGATGGGGAGTAGAGGGAGTAGAGATGGAACCAGATGGGGAGTAGAGATGGAACAAGATGGGGAGTAGAGATGGAACCAGATGGGGGGTAGAGACGGAACCAGATGGAGAGTAGAAACGGAACCAGATGGGGAGTAGAGACGGAACCAGATGGGGAGTAGAGATGGAACAAGATGGGGAGTAGAGATGGAACAAGATGGGGAGTAGAGATGGAACAAGATGGGGAGTAGAGATGGAAACAGATGGGGAGTAGAGATGGAAACAGATGGGGAGTAGAGATGGAACCAGATGGGGAGTAGAGATGGAACCAGATGGAGAGTAGAGATGGAACCAGATGGGGAGTAGAGACGGAACCAGATGGAGAGTAGAGACGGAACCAGATGGAGAGTAGAGACGGAACAAGATGGGGAGTAGAGGGAGTAGAGATGGAACCAGATGGGGAGTAGAGATGGAACAAGATGGGGAGTAGAGATGGAACAAGATGGGGAGTAGAGATGGAACCAGATGGGGAGTAGAGACGGAACCAGATGGGAAGTAGAGACGGAACCAGATGGGGGGTAGAGGGAGTAGAGACGGAACAAGATGGGGAGTAGAGATGGAACCAGATGGGGAGTAGAGATGGAACCAGATGGGGAGTAGAGATGGAACAAGATGGGGAGTAGAGGGAGTAGAGATGGAACAAGATGGGGAGTAGAGGGAGTAGAGATGGAACAAGATGGGGAGTAGAGATGGAACCAGATGGGGAGTAGAGATGGAACAAGATGGGGAGTAGAGATGGAACAAGATGGGGCGTAGAGACGGAACAAGATGGGGATGAGGGAACAAGATGGGGAGAGATGGAACAAGATGGGGAGTAGAGATGGAACAAGATGGGGAGTAGAGATGGAACAAGATGGGGAGTAGAGATGGAACAAGATGGGGAGTAGAGATGGAACAAGATGGGGAGTAGAGATGGAACAAGATGGGGAGAGAGAGATGGAAACAAGATGGGGAGAGAGATGGAACAAGATGGGGAGTAGAGATGGAACAAGATGGGGAGTAGAGATGGAACCAGATGGGGAGTAGAGATGGAACCAGATGGGGGAGTAGAGATGGAACCAGATGGGGAGTAGAGATGGAACCAGATGGGGAGTAGAGACGGAACCAGATGGGGAGTAGAGACGGAACCAGATGGGGAGTAGAGACGGAACAAGATGGGGAGTAGAGGGGAGTAGAGATGGAACCAGATGGGGAGTAGAGATGGAACAAGATGGGGGTAGAGATGGAACAAGATGGGGAGTAGAGATGGAACAAGATGGGGAGTAGAGATGGAACAAGATGGGGAGTAGAGATGGAACAAGATGGGGAGTAGAGATGGAACAAGATGGGGAGTAGAGATGGAACAAGATGGGGAGTAGAGATGGAACAAGATGGGGAACAAGATGGGGAGAGAGATGGAACCAGATGGGGAGTAGAGATGGAACAAGATGGGGAGTAGAGACGGAACAAGATGGGGAGTAGAGATGGGGAGTGAGATGGAACAAGATGGGGAGTAGAGATGGAACAAGATGGGGAGTAGAGATGGAACCAGATGGGGAGTAGAGATGGAACAGATGGGGAGTAGAGACGGAACCAGATGGGGAGTAGAGACGGAACAAGATGGGGAGTAGAGATGGAACAAGATGGGGAGTAGAGATGGAACAAGATGGGGAGTAGAGATGGAAACAGATGGGGAGTAGAGATGGAAACAGATGGGGAGTAGAGATGGAAACAGATGGGGAGTAGAGATGGAACCAGATGGGGAGTAGAGATGGAACCAGATGGAGAGTAGAGATGGAACCAGATGGGGAGTAGAGACGGAACCAGATGGAGAGTAGAGACGGAACCAGATGGAGAGTAGAGATGGAACCAGATGGGGAGTAGAGATGGAACCAGATGGGGAGTAGAGATGGAACAAGATGGGGAGTAGAGGGAGTAGAGATGGAACAAGATGGGGAGTAGAGATGGAACAAGATGGGGAGTAGAGATGGAACAAGATGGGGAGTAGAGATGGAACAAGATGGGGAGTAGAGATGGAACAAGATGGGGAGTAGAGATGGAACAAGATGGGGAGTAGAGACGGAACAAGATGGGGAGTAGAGATGGAACAAGATGGGGAGTAGAGATGGAACAAGATGGGGAGTAGAGATGGAACAAGATGGGGAGTAGAGATGGAACAAGATGGGGCGTAGAGATGGAACAAGATGGGGAGTAGAGATGGAACAAGATGGGGAGTAGAGACGGAACCAGATGGGGAGTAGAGACGGAACCAGATGGGGAGTAGAGATGGAACAAGATGGGGAGTAGAGATGGAACAAGATGGGGAGTAGAGATGGAACAAGATGGGGAGTAGAGATGGAACAAGATGGAGAGTAGAGATGGAACCAGATGGGGAGTAGAGATGGAACAAGATGGGGAGAAGAGATGGAACAAGATGGGGAGTAGAGATGGAACCAGATGGGTAGTAGAGATGGAACCAGATGGAGAGTAGAGATGGAACCAGATGGGTAGTAGAGACGGAACCAGATGGACGTGTAGAGACAGAACCAGATGGAGAGTAGAGACGGAACAAGATGGGGAGTAGAGGGAGTAGAGATGGAACCAGATGGGGAGTAGAGATGGAACAAGATGGGGAGTAGAGATGGAACAAGATGGGGAGTAGAGATGGAACCAGATGGGGAGTAGAGACGGAACCAGATGGGGAGTAGAGACGGAACCAGATGGAGAGTAGAGACGGAACAAGATGGGGAGTAGAGGGAGTAGAGATGGAACCAGATGGGGAGTAGAGATGGAACAAGATGGGGAGTAGAGATGGAACAAGATGGGGAGTAGAGATGGAACCAGATGGGGAGTAGAGACGGAACCAGATGGGGAGTAGAGACGGAACCAGATGGAGAGTAGAGACGGAACAAGATGGGGAGTAGAGGGAGTAGAGATGGAACCAGATGGGGAGTAGAGATGGAACAAGATGGGGAGTAGAGATGGAACCAGATGGGGGGTAGAGACGGACCAAGATGGAGAGTAGAGACGGAACAAGATGGGGAGTAGAGGGAGTAGAGATGGAACCAGATGGGGAGTAGAGATGGAACAAGATGGGGAGTAGAGATGGAACCAGATGGGGGGTAGAGACGGAACCAGATGGAGAGTAGAAACGGAACCAGATGGGGAGTAGAGACGGAACCAGATGGGGAGTAGAGATGGAACAAGATGGGGAGTAGAGATGGAACAAGATGGGGAGTAGAGATGGAACAAGATGGGGAGTAGAGATGGAAACAGATGGGGAGTAGAGATGGAACCAGATGGGGAGTAGAGATGGAACAGATGGGGAGTAGAGATGGAACCAGATGGGAGTAGAGATGGAACCAGATGGGGAGTAGAGGGAGTAGAGATGGAACGGAAACCAGATGGAGAGTGGGGAACCAGATGGAGAGAGAGACGGAACAAGATGGGGAGTAGAGGGAGATAGAGATGGAACCAGATGGGGAGTAGAGATGGAACAAGATGGGGAGTAGAGATGGAACAAGATGGGGAGTAGAGATGGAACCAGATGGGGAGAGAGAGAGACGACCAGATGGGAGTAGAGACGGAACAAGATGGGGGTAGAGGGAGTGGAACAAGATGGGGAGTAGAGATGGAACCAGATGGGGAGTAGAGATGGAACCAGATGGGGAGTAGAGATGGAACAAGATGGGGGAGATGAGGGAGAGAGAGATGGAACAAGATGGAACAAGATGGGGAGTAGAGATGGAACAAGATGGGGAGTAGAGATGGAACCAGATGGGGAGTAGAGATGGAACAAGATGGGGAGTAGAGATGGAACAAGATGGGGCGTAGAGATGGAACAAGATGGGGAGTAGAGATGGAACAAGATGGGGAGTAGAGATGGAACAAGATGGGGAGTAGAGATGGAACAAGATGGGGAGTAGAGATGGAACAAGATGGGGAGTAGAGATGGAACAAGATGGGGAGTAGAGATGGAACAAGATGGGGAGTAGAGATGGAACAAGATGGGGAGTAGAGATGGAACAAGATGGGGAGTAGAGATGGAACAAGATGGGGAGTAGAGATGGAACAAGATGGGGAGTAGAGATGGAACCAGATGGGGAGTAGAGACGGAACCAGATGGGGAGAGAGATGGAACAAGATGGGGAGTAGAGATGGAACAAGATGGGGAGTAGAGATGGAACAAGATGGGGAGTAGAGATGGAACAAGATGGGGAGTAGAGATGGAACCAGATGGGGAGTAGAGATGGAACAAGATGGGGAGAGAGATGGAACAAGATGGGGAGAGAGATGGAACAAGATGGGGAGTAGAGATGGAACAAGATGGGGAGTAGAGATGGAACCAGATGGGGAGTAGAGATGGAACCAGATGGGGAGTAGAGACGGAACCAGATGGAGAGTAGAGACAGAACCAGATGGAGAGTAGAGACGGAACAAGATGGGGAGTAGAGGGAGTGAGAACAAGATGGGGAGTAGAGATGGAACAAGATGGGGAGTAGAGGGAGATGGGGAGAGATGGAACAGATGGGGATAGAGATGGAACAATGATGGGGAGATGGGAGATGGAAACAAGATGGGGAGTAGAGATGGAACCAGATGGGGAGTAGAGACGGAACCAGATGGGAAGTAGAGACGGAACCAGATGGGGGGTAGAGGGAGTAGAGACGGAACAAGATGGGGAGTAGAGATGGAACCAGATGGGGAGTAGAGATGGAACAAGATGGGGAGTAGAGATGGAACCAGATGGGGAGTAGAGATGGAACCAGATGGAGAGTAGAGATGGAACCAGATGGGGAGTAGAGACGGAACCAGATGGGGAGTAGAGACGGAACCAGATGGAGAGGGGAGTAGAGACGGAACAAGATGGGGAGTAGAGACGGAACAAGATGGGGAGTAGAGGGAGTAGAGATGGAACCAGATGGGGAGTAGAGATGGAACCAGATGGGGAGTAGAGATGGAACCAGATGGGGAGTAGAGATGAACAAGATGGGGTAGAGATGGAACAAGATGGGGAGTAGAGATGGAACAAGATGGGGAGTAGAGATGGAACCAGATGGGGAGTAGAGATGGAACAAGATGGGGAGTAGAGGGAGGAGATGGAACAAGATGGGGAGTAGAGATGGAACCAGATGGGGAGTAGAGATGGAACAAGATGGGGAGTAGAGATGGAACAAGATGGGGAGTAGAGACGGAACAAGATGGGGAGAGAGATGGAGAGAGAGATGGAACAAGATGGGGAGAGATAGAGATGGAACAAGATGGGGAGTAGAGATGGAACAAGATGGGGAGTAGAGATGGAACAAGATGGGGAGTAGAGATGGAACAAGATGGGGAGTAGAGATGGAACAAGATGGGGAGTAGAGATGGAACAAGATGGGGAGTAGAGATGGAACAAGATGGGGATGATGGGGAGTAGAGATGGAACAAGATGGGGAGTAGAGATGGAACAAGATGGGGAGATGGGGAGAGATGGAACAAGATGGGGAGTAGAGATGGAACAAGATGGGGAGTAGAGATGGAACCAGATGGGGAGTAGAGATGGGGAGTACAAGATGGGGAGTAGATACGGAACCAGATGGGGAGTAGAGATGGAACAAAATGGGGAGAGAGACGGAACAAGATGGGGAGTAGAGAACCAGATGGAACCAGATGGGGAGTAGAGATGGAACAAGATGGGGAGTAGAGATGGAACAAGATGGGATGGGGAGAGATGGAACCAGATGGGGAGTAGAGACGGAACAGATGGGGAGTAGAGATGGAACAGATGGGGAGTAGAGACGGAACAAGATGGGGAGTAGAGATGGAACAAGATGGGGAGTAGAGATGGAACCAGATGGGGAGTAGAGATGGAACAAGATGGGGAGTAGAGATGGAACAAGATGGGGAGTAGAGATGGAACCAGATGGGGAGTAGAGATGGAACAAGATGGGGAGAGACGGAACAAGATGGGGAGTAGAGATGGAACAAGATGGGGAAGAGATGGAACAAGATGGGGAGTAGAGATGGAACAAGATGGGGAGTAGAGATGGAACAAGATGGGGAGTAGAGATGGAACAAGATGGGGAGTAGAGATGGAAACAAGATGGGGAGTAGAGATGGAACAAGATGGGGAGTAGAGATGGAACAAGATGGGGAGTAGAGATGGAACCAGATGGGGAGTAGAGACGGAACCAGATGGGAAGTAGAGACAGAACCAGATGGGGGTAGAGGGAAGAGATGGAACAAGATGGGGAGTAGAGATGGAACAAGATGGGGAGTAGAGATGGAACCAGATGGGGAGTAGAGATGGAACAAGATGGGGAGTAGAGATGGAACAAGATGGGAGTAGAGATGGAACAAGATGGGGAGTAGAGATGGAACCAGATGGGGAGTAGAGACGGAACCAGATGGGGAGTAGAGATGGAACAAGATGGGGAGTAGAGATGGAACAAGATGGGGAGAGAGAGATGGAACCAGATGGGGAGTAGAGATGGAACCAGATGGGAAGTAGAGACGGAACCAGATGGGGAGGGAGAGAGACGGAACAAGATGGGGAGTAGAGATGGAACCAGATGGGGAGTAGAGATGGAACCAGATGGGGAGTAGAGATGGAACAAGATGGGGAGTAGAGGGGAGTAGAGATGGAACAAGATGGGGAGTAGAGATGGAACAGAGGGGATGGAACAAGATGGGGAGTAGAGATGGAACCAGATGGGGAGTAGAGATGGAACAAGATGGGGAGTAGAGATGGAACAAGATGGGGAGTAGAGAACAAGATGGGGAGTAGAACAAGATGGGGAGTAGAGATGGAACAAGATGGGGAGTAGAGATGGAACAAGATGGGGCGTAGAGATGGAACAAGATGGGGAGTAGAGATGGAACAAGATGGGGAGTAGAGACGGAACAAGATGGGGAGTAGAGATGGAACAAGATGGGGAGTAGAGATGGAACAAGATGGGGAGTAGAGATGGAACAAGATGGGGAGTAGAGATGGAACAAGATGGGGAGTAGAGATGGAACAAGATGGGGAGTAGAGATGGAACCAGATGGGGAGAGATAGAGATGGGGAACCAGATGGGGAGAGAGATGGAACCAGATGGGGAGTAGAGATGGAACAAGATGGAGAGTAGAGATGGAACCAGATGGGGAGTAGAGATGGAACAAGATGGGGAGAAGAGATGGAACAAGATGGGGAGTAGAGATGGAACCAGATGGGTAGTAGAGATGGAACCAGATGGAGAGTAGAGATGGAACCAGATGGGGAGTAGAGACGGAACCAGATGGAGAGTAGAGACAGAACCAGATGGAGAGTAGAGACGGAACAAGATGGGGAGTAGAGGGAGTAGAGATGGAACCAGATGGGGAGTAGAGATGGAACAAGATGGGGAGTAGAGATGGAACAAGATGGGGAGTAGAGATGGAACCAGATGGGGAGTAGAGACGGAACCAGATGGGGAGTAGAGACGGAACCAGATGGAGAGTAGAGATGGAACAAGATGGGGAGTAGAGGGAGTAGAGATGGAAGCAGATGGGGAGTAGAGATGGAACAAGATGGGGAGTAGAGATGGAACCAGATGGGGAGTAGAGACGGAACCAGATGGAGAGTAGAGACGGAACCAGATGGGGAGTAGAGACGGAACCAGATGGGGAGTAGAGATGGAACAAGATGGGGAGTAGAGATGGAACAAGATGGGGAGTAGAGATGGAACAAGATGGGGAGTAGAGATGGAACAAGATGGGGAGTAGAGATGGAACCAGATGGGGAGTAGAGATGGAACCAGATGGGGAGTAGAGATGGAACCAGATGGAGAGTAGAGATGGAACCAGATGGGGAGTAGAGACGGAACCAGATGGGGAGTAGAGACGGAACCAGATGGAGAGTAGAGACGGAATCAGATGGAGAGTAGAGACGGAACAAGATGGGGAGTAGAGGGAGTAGAGATGGAACCAGATGGGTGGTAGAGATGGAACAAGATGGGGAGTAGAGATGGAACAAGATGGGGAGTAGAGATGGAACCAGATGGGGAGTAGAGACGGAACCAGATGGGAAGTAGAGACGGAACCAGATGGGGGGTAGAGGGAGTAGAGACGGAACAAGATGGGGAGTAGAGATGGAACCAGATGGGGAGTAGAGATGGAACAAGATGGGGAGTAGAGGGAGTAGAGATGGAACAAGATGGGGAGTAGAGATGGAACCAGATGGGGAGTAGAGATGGAACAAGATGGGGAGTAGAGATGGAACAAGATGGGGCGTAGAGACGGAACAAGATGGGGAGTAGAGATGGAACAAGATGGGGAGTAGAGATGGAACAAGATGGGGAATAGAGATGAACAAGATGGGGAGTAGAGACGGAACAAGATGGGGAGTAGAGATGGAACAAGATGGGGAGTAGAGATGGAACAAGATGGGGAGTAGAGACGGAACAAGATGGGGAGTAGAGATGGAACAAGATGGGGAGTAGAGATGGAACCAGATGGGGAGTAGAGACGGAACCAGATGGGGAGTAGAGATGGAACAAGATGGGGAGTAGATACGGAACCAGATGGGGAGTAGAGATGGAACAAAATGGGGAGTAGAGACGGAACAAGATGGGGAGTAGAGACGGAACCAGATGGGGAGTAGAGACGGAACCAGATGGAGAGTAGAGATGGAACAAGATGGGGAGTAGAGATGGAACAAGATGGGGAGTAGAGATGGAACCAGATGGGGAGTAGAGACGGAACAAGGGGGAGTAGAGATGGAACAAGATGGGGAGAGAGATGGAACAAGATGGGGAGTAGAGATGGAACAAGATGGGGAGTAGAGATGGAACAGATGGGGAGTAGAGATGGAACCAGATGGGGAGTAGAGATGGAAACAAGATGGGGGGGAGTAGAGATGGAACAAGATGGGGAGTAGAGATGGAACAAGATGGGGAGAGATGGAACAAGATGGGGAGTAGAGATGGAACAAGATGGGGAGTAGAGATGGAACAAGATGGGGAGTAGAGATGGAACAAGATGGGGAGTAGAGATGGAACAAGATGGGGAGTAGAGATGGAACAAGATGGGGAGTAAGATGGAACAAGATGGGGAGTAGAGATGGAACAAGATGGGGAAGAGACAAGATGGGGAGTAGAGATGGAACAAGATGGGGAGTAGAGACGGAACAAGATGGGGAGTAGAGATGGAACAAGATGGGGAGTAGAGATGGAACCAGATGGGGAGTAGAGACGGAACCAGATGGGGAGTAAAGATGGAACAAGATGGGGAGTAGATACGGAACCAGATGGAGAGTAGAGATGGAACCAGATGGGGAGTAGAGACGGAACCAGATGGAGAGTAGAGACAGAACCAGATGGAGAGTAGAGACGGAACAAGATGGGGAGTAGAGGGGAACAGATGGGGATGGAACCAAGATGGGGAGTAGAGATGGAACAAGATGGGGAGTAGAGATGGAACAAGATGGGGAGTAGAGATGGAACCAGATGGGGAGTAGAGACGGAACCAGATGGGGAGTAGAGACGGAACCAGATGGGGAGTAGAGATGGAACAAGATGGGGAGTAGATACGGAACCAGATGGGGAGTAGAGATGGAACAAAATGGGGAGTAGAGACGGAACAAGATGGGGAGTAGAGACGGAACCAGATGGGGAGTAGAGGGACGAGAAACCAGATGGAGAGTAGAGATGGAACAAGATGGGGAGTAGAGATGGAACAAGATGGGGAGTAGAGATGGAACCAGATGGGGAGTAGAGACGGAACCAGATGGGGAGTAGAGATGGAACAAGATGGGGAGTAGAGACGGAACCAGATGGGGTGTAGAGACGGAACCAGATGGGGTGTAGAGACGGAACCAGATGGGGAGTAGAGATGGAACCAGATGGGGAGTAGAGATGGAACAAGATGGGGAGTAGAGGGAGTAGAGATGGAACAAGATGGGGAGTAGAGATGGAACCAGATGGGGAGTAGAGATGGAACAAGATGGGGAGTAGAGATGGAACAAGATGGGGCGTAGAGACGGAACAAGATGGGGAGTAGAGATGGAACAAGATGGGGAGTACAGATGGAACAAGATGGGGAATAGAGATGAACAAGATGGGGAGTAGAGACGGAACAAGATGGGGAGTAGAGATGGAACAAGATGGGGAGTAGAGATGGAACAAGATGGGGAGTAGAGACGGAACAAGATGGGGAGTAGAGATGGAACAAGATGGGGAGTAGAGATGGGGAAGAGATGGAACAGATGGGGAGTAGAGACGGAACCAGATGGGGAGTAGAGATGGAACAAGATGGGGAGTAGAGACGGAACCAGATGGGGAGTAGAGATGGAACAAATGGGGAGTAGAGACGGAACAAGATGGGGAGTAGAGATGGAACAGATGGGGAGTAGAGATGGAACCAGATGGGGAGAGAGGAACAAGATGGGGAGTAGAGATGGAACAAGATGGGGAGTAGAGATGGAACAAGATGGGGAGTAGAGATGGAACCAGATGGGGAGTAGAGATGGAACCAGATGGAGAGTAGAGATGGAACCAGATGGGGAGTAGAGACGGAACCAGATGGAGAGTAGAGACAGAACCAGATGGAGAGTAGAGACGGAACAAGATGGGGAGTAGAGATGGAACAAGATGGGGAGTAGAGATGGAACAAGATGGGGAGTAGAGACGGAACCAGATGGGGAGTAGAGATGGAACAAGATGGGGAGTAGAGATGGAACAAGATGGGGAATAGAGATGAACAAGATGGGGAGTAGAGACGGAACAAGATGGGGAGTAGAGATGGAACAAGATGGGGAGTAGAGATGGAACAAGATGGGGAGTAGAGATGGAACAAGATGGGGAGTAGAGATGGAACAAGATGGGGAGTAGAGATGGAACCAGATGGGGAGTAGAGACGGAACCAGATGGGAAGTAGAGACGGAACCAGATGGGGGGTAGAGGGAGTAGAGACGGAACAAGATGGGGAGTAGAGATGGAACCAGATGGGGAGTAGAGATGGAACCAGATGGGGAGTAGAGATGGAACAAGATGGGGAGTAGAGATGGAACAAGATGGGGAGTAGAGATGGAACAAGATGGGGAGTAGAGACGGAACCAGATGGGGAGTAGAGACGGAACCAGATGGGGAGTAGAGATGGAACAAGATGGGGAGTAGAGATGGAACAAGATGGGGAGTAGAGATGGAACCAGATGGGGAGTAGAGATGGAAGAGATGGAACCAGATGGGAGAGTAGAGACGGAACCAGATGGGGGGTAGAGGGAGTAGAGACGGAACAAGATGGGAGGTAGAGATGGAACCAGATGGGGAGTAGAGATGGAACCAGATGGGGAGTAGAGATGGAACCAGATGGGGAGTAGAGATGGAACAAGATGGGGAGTAGAGGGAGTAGAGATGGAACAAGATGGGGAGTAGAGGGAGGGGAGTAGAGATGGAACAAGATGGGGAGTAGAGATGGAACCAGATGGGGAGTAGAGATGGAACAAGATGGGGAGTAGAGATGGAACAAGATGGGGCGTAGAGAGATGAACAAGATGGGGAGTAGAGATGGAACAAGATGGGGAGTAGAGATGGAACAAGATGGGGAGTGAGATGGAACAAGATGGGGAGTAGAGATGGAACAAGATGGGGAGTAGAGATGGAACAAGATGGGGAGTAGAGATGGAACAAGATGGGGAGTAGAGATGGAACAAGATGGGGAGTAGAGATGGAACAAGATGGGGAGTAGAGATGGAACAAGATGGGGAGTAGAGATGGAACAAGATGGGGAGTAGAGATGGAACAAGATGGGGAGTAGAGACGGAACCAGATGGGGAGTAGAGACGGAACCAGATGGGGAGTAGAGATGGAACAAGATGGAGAGTAGAGATGGAACCAGATGGGGAGTAGAGACGGAACCAGATGGAGAGTAGAGACAGAACCAGAAGGAGAGTAGAGACGGAACAAGATGGGGAGTAGAGGGAGTAGAGATGGAACCAGATGGGGAGTAGAGATGGAACCAGATGGGTAGTAGAGATGGAACCAGATGGAGAGTAGAGATGGAACCAGATGGGGAGTAGAGACGGAACCAGATGGAGAGTAGAGACAGAACCAGAAGGAGAGTAGAGACGGAACAAGATGGGGAGTAGAGGGAACAAGATGGGGAGAGATGGAACCAGATGGGGAGTAGAGATGGAACAAGATGGGGAGTAGAGATGGAACAAGATGGGGAGTAGAGATGGAACCAGATGGGGAGTAGAGACGGAACCAGATGGGGAGTAGAGACGGAACCAGATGGAGAGTAGAGATGGAACAAGATGGGGAGTAGAGGGAGTAGAGATGGAAGCAGATGGGGAGTAGAGATGGAACAAGATGGGGAGTAGAGATGGAACCAGATGGGGAGTAGAGATGGAACCAGATGGGGAGTAGAGACGGAACCAGATGGGGAGTAGAGACGGAACCAGATGGGGAGTAGAGATGGAACAAGATGGGGAGTAGAGATGGAACAAGATGGGGAGTAGAGATGGAACAAGATGGGGAGTAGAGATGGAACAAGATGGGGAGTAGAGATGGAACCAGATGGGGAGTAGAGATGGAACCAGATGGGGAGTAGAGATGGAACCAGATGGGAGTAGAGATGGAACCAGATGGGGGTAGAGATGGAACCAGATGGGGGGGAGTAGAGACGGAACCAGATGGAGAGTAGAGACGGAATCAGATGAAGAGTAGAGACGGAACAAGATGGGGAGTAGAGGGAGTAGAGATGGAACCAGATGGGTGGTAGAGATGGAACAAGATGGGGAGTAGAGATGGAACAAGATGGGGAGTAGAGATGGAACCAGATGGGGAGTAGAGACGGAACCAGATGGGAAGTAGAGACGGAACCAGATGGGGGGTAGAGGGAGTAGAGACGGAACAAGATGGGGAGTAGAGATGGAACCAGATGGGGAGTAGAGATGGAACAAGATGGGGAGTAGAGGGAGTAGAGATGGAACAAGATGGGGAGTAGAGATGGAACCAGATGGGGAGTAGAGATGGAACAAGATGGGGAGTAGAGATGGAACAAGATGGGGAGTAGAGATGGAACAAGATGGGGAGTAGAGATGGAACAAGATGGGGAGTAGAGATGGAACAAGATGGGGAATAGAGATGAACAAGATGGGGAGTAGAGACGGAACAAGATGGGGAGTAGAGATGGAACAAGATGGGGAGTAGAGATGGAACAAGATGGGGAGTAGAGACGGAACAAGATGGGGAGTAGAGATGGAACAAGATGGGGAGTAGAGATGGAACCAAATGGGGAGTAGAGACGGAACCAGATGGGGAAGTAGAGATGGAACAAGATGGGGAGTAGATACGGAACCAGATGGGGAGTAGAGATGGAACAAGATGGGGAGTAGAGATGGAACCAAATGGGGAGTAGAGACGGAACCAGATGGGGAAGTAGAGATGGAACCAGATGGGGAGTAGAGACGGAACCAGATGGGGAGTAGAGATGGAACAAGATGGGGAGTAGAGACGGAACAAGATGGGGAGTAGAGATGGAACAAGATGGGGAGTAGAGATGGAACCAGATGGGGAGTAGAGATGGAACCAGATGGGGAGTAGAGATTAAACAAGATGGGGAGTAGAGATGGAACAAGATGGGGAGTAGAGATGGAACAAGATGGGGCGTAGAGACGGAACAAGATGGGGAGTAGAGATGGAACAAGATGGGGAGTAGAGATGGAACAAGATGGGGAATAGAGATGGAACAAGATGGGGAGTAGAGATGGAACAAGATGGGGAGTAGAGATGGAACAAGATGGGGAGTAGAGATGGAACAAGATGGGGAGTAGAGACGGAACAAGATGGGGAGTAGAGATGGAACAAGATGGGGAGTAGAGATGGAACCAGATGGGGAGTAGAGACGGAACCAGATGGGGAGTAGAGATGGAACAAGATGGGGAGTAGATACGGAACCAGATGGAGAGTAGAGATGGAACCAGATGGGGAGTAGAGACGGAACCAGATGGAGAGTAGAGACAGAACCAGATGGAGAGTAGAGACGGAACAAGATGGGGAGTAGAGGGAGTAGAGATGGAACCAGATGGGGAGTAGAGATGGAACAAGATGGGGAGTAGAGATGGAACAAGATGGGGAGTAGAGATGGAACCAGATGGGGAGTAGAGACGGAACCAGATGGGGAGTAGAGACGGAACCAGATGGGGAGTAGAGATGGAACAAGATGGGGAGTAGATACGGAACCAGATGGGGAGTAGAGATGGAACAAGATGGGGAGAGATGGAGAGATAGAGAAACAAGATGGGGAGTAGAGACGGAACCAGATGGGGAGTAGAGACGGAACCAGATGGAGAGTAGAGATGGAACAAGATGGGGAGTAGAGATGGAACAAGATGGGGAGTAGAGATGGAACCAGATGGGGAGTAGAGACGGAACCAGATGGGGAGTAGAGATGGAACAAGATGGGGAGTAGAGACGGAACCAGATGGGGTGTAGAGACGGAACCAGATGGGGTGTAGAGACGGAACCAGATGGGGAGTAGAGATGGAACCAGATGGGGAGTAGAGATGGAACAAGATGGGGAGTAGAGGGAGTAGAGATGGAACAAGATGGGGAGTAGAGATGGAACCAGATGGGGAGTAGAGATGGAACAAGATGGGGAGTAGAGATGGAACAAGATGGGGAGTAGAGATGGAACAAGATGGGGAGTAGAGATGGAACAAGATGGGGAGTAGAGATGGAACAAGATGGGGAATAGAGATGAACAAGATGGGGAGTAGAGAACAAGATGGGGAGAGAGATGGGGAGTAGAGATGGAACAAGATGGGGAGTAGAGATGGAACAAGATGGGGAGTAGAGATGGAACAAGATGGGGAGTAGAGATGGAACAAGATGGGGAGTAGAGATGGAACCAGATGGGGAGTAGAGACGGAACCAGATGGGGAGTAGAGATGGAACAAGATGGGGAGTAGATACGGAACCAGATGGGGAGTAGAGATGGAACAAAATGGGGAGTAGAGACGGAACAAGATGGGGAGTAGAGACGGAACAAGATGGGGAGTAGAGACGGAACCAGATGGGGAGTAGAGACGGAACCAGATGGAGAGTAGAGATGGAACAAGATGGGGAGTAGAGATGGAACAAGATGGGGAGTAGAACAAGATGGAGATGGAACCAGATGGGTAGTAGAGATGGAACCAGATGGGAGTAGAGATGGAACCAGATGGGGAGTAGAGACGGAACCAGATGGAGAGTAGAGACAGAACCAGATGGAGAGTAGAGACGGAACAAGATGGGGAGTAGAGGGATGGGGAGTAGAGATGGAACCAGATGGATGGGAGTAGAGATGGAACAAGATGGGGAGTAGAGATGGAACAAGATGGGGGGTAGAGATGGAACCAGATGGGGAGTAGAGACGGAACCAGATGGGGAGTAGAGACGGAACCAGATGGAGAGTAGAGACGGAACAAGATGGGGAGTAGAGGAAGTAGAGATGGAACCAGATGGGGAGTAGAGATGGAACAAGATGGGGAGTAGAGATGGAACCAGATGGGGAGTAGAGACGGAACCAGATGGAGAGTAGAGACGGAACCAGATGGGGAGTAGAGACGGAACCAGATGGGGAGTAGAGATGGAACAAGATGGGGAGTAGAGATGGAACAAGATGGGGAGTAGAGATGGAACAAGATGGGGAGTAGAGATGGAACAAGATGGGGAGTAGAGATGGAACCAGATGGGGAGTAGAGATGGAACCAGATGGGGAGTAGAGATGGAACCAGATGGAGAGTAGAGATGGAACCAGATGGGGGGTAGAGACGGAACCAGATGGGGAGTAGAGACGGAACCAGATGGAGAGTAGAGACGGAACCAGATGGAGAGTAGAGACGGAACAAGATGGGGAGTAGAGGGAGTAGAGATGGAACCAGATGGGTGGTAGAGATGGAACAAGATGGGGAGTAGAGATGGAACAAGATGGGGAGTAGAGATGGAACCAGATGGGGAGTAGAGACGGAACCAGATGGGAAGTAGAGACGGAACCAGATGGGGGGTAGAGGGAGTAGAGACGGAACAAGATGGGGAGTAGAGATGGAACCAGATGGGGAGTAGAGATGGAACAAGATGGGGAGTAGAGGGAGTAGAGATGGAACAAGATGGGGAGTAGAGATGGAACCAGATGGGGAGTAGAGATGGAACAAGATGGGGAGTAGAGATGGAACAAGATGGGGCGTAGAGACGGAACAAGATGGGGAGTAGAGATGGAACAAGATGGGGAGTAGAGATGGAACAAGATGGGGAATAGAGATGAACAAGATGGGTAGTAGAGACGGAAGAAGATGGGGAGTAGAGATGGAACAAGATGGGGAGTAGAGATGGAACAAGATGGGGAGTAGAGATGAACAAGATGGGGATGGGGAGTAGAGATGGAACAAGATGGGGAGTAGAGATGGAACCAGATGGGGAGTAGAGACGGAACCAGATGGGGAGTAGAGATGGAACAAGATGGGGAGTAGATACGGAACCAGATGGGGAGTAGAGATGGAACAAAATGGGGAGTAGAGACGGAACAAGATGGGGAGTAGAGACGGAACCAGATGGGGAGTAGAGACGGAACCAGATGGAGAGTAGAGATGGAACAAGATGGGGAGTAGAGATGGAACAAGATGGGGAGTAGAGATGGAACCAGATGGGGAGTAGAGACGGAACCAGATGGGGAGTAGAGATGGAACAAGATGGGGAGTAGAGACGGAACAAGATGGGGAGTAGAGATGGAACAAGATGGGGAGTAGAGATGGAACCAGATGGGGAGTAGAGATGGAACCAGATGGGGAGTAGAGATTAAACAAGATGGGGAGTAGAGATGGAACCAGATGGGGAGTAGAGATGGAACAAGATGGGGAGTAGAGATGGAACAAGATGGGGAGTAGAGACGGAACCAGATGGGGAGTAGAGATGGAACAAAATGGGGAGTAGAGATGGAACAAGATGGGGAGTAGAGACGGAACCAGATGGGGTGTGGAGACGGAACCACATGGGGAGTAGAGGGAGTAGAGATGGAACAAGATGGGGAGTAGAGATGGAACAAGATGGGGAGTAGAGACGGAACAAGAAGGCGAGTAGAGATGGAACAAGATGGGGAGTAGAGATGGAACAAGATGGGGAGTAGAGATGGAACCAGATGGGGAGTAGAGATGGAACAAGATGGGGAGTAGAGATGGAACAAGATGGGGAGTAGAGACGGAACAAGAAGGCGAGTAGAGACGGAACAAGATGGGGAGTAGAGATGGAACCAGATGGGGAGTAGAGATGGAACAAGATGGGGAGTAGAGACGGAACCAGATGGGGTGTAGAGACAGAACCAGATGGGGTGTAGAGACGGAACCAGATGGGGAGTAGAGATGGAACAAGATGGGGAGTAGAAATGGAACAAGATGGGGAGTAGAGATGGAACCAGATGGGAGGTAGAGACGGAACCAGATGGGGAGTGGAGACGGAACCAGATGGGGAGTAGAGATGGAATCACATGGGGAGTAGAGATGGGGAGTAGAGATGGAATCACATGGGGAGTAGAGATGGGGAGTAGAGACGGAACCAGATGGGGAGTAGAGACGGAACCCGATGGGGAGTAGAGGGAGTAGAGATGGAACCAGACAGGGAGTAGAGATGGAATCACATGGGGAGTAGAGATGGGGTGTAGAGATGGAATCACATGGGGAGTAGAGATGGGGAGTAGAGACGGAATCACATGGGGAGTAGAGATGGGGAGTAGAGACGGAACCAGATGGGGAGTAGAGACGGAACCCGATGGGGAGTAGAGATGGAATCACATGGGGAGTAGAGATGGGGAGTAGAGGGAGTAGAGATGGAACCAGACAGGGAGTAGAGATGGAATCACATGGGGAGTAGAGGGAGTAGAGATGGAACCAGACAGGGAGTAGAGATGGAATCACATGGGGAGTAGAAATGGGGAGTAGAGGGAGTAGAGATGGAACCAGACAGGGAGTAGAGATGGAATCACATGGGGAGTAGAGATGGGGAGTAGAGGGAGTAGAGATGGAACCAGATGGGGAGTAGAGACGGAACCAGATGGGGAGTAGAGATGGGGAGTAGAGATGGAACAAGATGGGGAGTAGAGATGGAATCACATGGGGAGTAGAGATGGGGAGTAGAGGGAGTAGAGATGGAACCAGACAGGGAGTAGAGATGGAATCACATGGGGAGTAGAGGGAGTAGAGATGGAACCAGATGGGGAGTAGAGACGGAACCAGATGGGTAGTAGAGATGGAACCAGATGGAGAGTAGAGACAGAACCAGATGGGGAGTAGAGATGGGGAGTAGAGATGGAACAAGATGGGGAATAGAGATGGAACAAGATGGGGAGTAGAGATGGAACCAGATGGGGGGTAGTGATGGAACCAGATGGGGAGTAGAGGGAGTAGAGACGGAACCAGATGGGGAGTAGAGATGGAACCAGATGGGGGGTAGAGAGGGAACCAGATGGGGAGTAGAGATGGAACCAGATGGGGAGTAGAGATGGGGAGTAGAGGGAGTAGAGACGGAACCAGATGGGGAGTAGAGATGGAACCAGATGGGGAGTAGAGACGGAACCAGATGGGGAGTAGAGATGGGGAGTAGAGATGGAACAAGATGGGGAGTAGAGATGGAATCACATGGGGAGTAGAGATGGGAGGTAGAGGGAGTAGAGATGGAACCAGATGGGGAGTAGAGACGGAACCAGATGGGGAGTAGAGATGGAACCAGATGGGGAGTAGCGATGGGGAGTAGAGATGGAACAAGATGGGGAGTAGTAATGGAACAAGATGGGGAGTAGAGATGGAACCAGATGGGGAGTAGTGATGGAACCAGATGGGGAGTAGAGGGAGTAGAGACGGAACCAGATGGGGAGTAGAGATGGAACCAGATGGGGAGAGAGAGATGGTGAGAAGAGATGGGGAGTAGAGGGAGTAGAGACGGAACCAGATGGGGAGTAGAGATGGAACCAGATGGGGAGTAGAGATGGCGAGTAGAGATGGGGAGTAGAGGGAGTAGAGACGGAACCAGATGGGGAGTAGAGATGGAACCAATGGGGAGTAGAGATGGAACCAGATGGGAAGTAGAGATGGAACCAGATGGGGAGTAGAGATGGGGAGTAGAGATGGAACCAGATGGGGAGTAGAGACGGAACCAGATGGGGAGTAGAGATGGAACAAGATGGGGAGTAGAGATGGAACCAGATGGGGAGTAGAGATGGAACCAGATGGGGAGTAGAGATGGAACAAGATGGGGGGTAGAGATGGAACCAGATGGAGAGTAGAGACGGAACCATGAGGCGTAGAGACGGAACCAGATGGGGAGTAGAGATGGAACCAGATGGGGAGTAGAGATGGCGAGTAGAGATGGGGAGTAGAGGGAGTAGAGACGGAACCAGATGGGGAGTAGAGATGGAACCAAATGGGGAGTAGAGACGGAACCAGATGGGAAGTAGAGATGGAACCAGATGGGGAGTAGAGATGGGGAGTAGAGATGGAACCAGATGGGGAGTAGAGACGGAACCAGATGGGGAGTAGAGATGGAACAAGATGGGGAGTAGAGATGGAACCAGATGGGGAGTAGAGATGGAACAAGATGGGGGGTAGAGATGGAACCAGATGGAGAGTAGAGACGGAACAAGATGGGGAGTAGAGATGGAACCAGATGGGGAGTAGAGACGAACCAGATGGGGTGTAGAGATGGAACCAGATGGGGAGTAGAGACGAACCAGATGGGGTGTAGAGATGGAACCAGATGGGGGTAGAGATGGAACAAGATGGGGAGTAGAGACGGAACCAGATGGGGAGTAGAGATGGAACCAGATGGGGAGTAGAGATGGAACCAGATGGGCAGTAGAGACGGAACCAGATGGGGAGTAGAGATGGAACCAGACGGGGTGTAGAGATGGAACCAGATGGGGGGTAGAGATGGAACCAGACGGGGTGTAGAGATGGAACCAGATGGGGGGTAGAGACGGAACCAGATGGGGTGTAGAGATGGAACCAGATGGGGGGTAGAGACGGAACCAGATGGGGTGTAGAGACGGAACCAGATGGGGAGTAGAGATGGAACAAGATGGGGAGTAGAGATGGAACAAAATGGGGAGTAGAGATGGAACAAAATGGGGAGTAGAGATGGAACAAGATGGGGAGTAGAGACGGAACCAGATGGGGAGTAGAGATGGAACAAGATGGGGAGTAGAGATGGAACAAGATGGGGAGTAGAGATGGAACAAGATGGGGAGTAGAGATGGAACCAGATGGGGTGTAGAGACGGAACCAGATGGGGAGTGGAGACGGAACCACATGGGGAATAGAGATGGAACAAGATGGGGAGTGGAGACGGAACCAGATGGGGAGTAGAGGGAGTAGAGTTGGAACAAGATGGGGAGTAGAGATGGAACAAGATGGGGAGTAGAGATGGAACCAGATGGGAGGTAGAGATGGAACAAGATGGGGAGTAGAGACGGAACAAGATGGGGAGTAGAGATGGGGAGTAGAGGGAGTAGAGACGGAACAAGATGGGGAGTAGAGATGGAACAAGATGGGGAATGGAGACGGAACCAGATGGGGAGTAGAGGGAGTAGAGTTGGAACAAGATGGGGAGTAGAGATGGAACAAGATGGGGAGTAGAGATGGAACCAGATGGGAGGTAGAGATGGAACAAGATGGGGAGTAGAGACGGAACAAGATGGGGAATGGAGACGGAACCAGATGGGGAGTAGAGGGAGTAGAGTTGGAACAAGATGGGGAGTAGAGATGGAACAAGATGGGGAGTAGAGATGGAACCAGATGGGGAGTAGAGATGGCGAGTAGAGATGGGGAGTAGAGGGAGTAGAGACGGAACCAGATGGGGAGCAGAGATGGAACCAAATGGGGAGTAGAGACGGAACCAGATGGGAAGTAGAGATGGAACCAGATGGGGAGTAGAGATGGGGAGTAGAGATGGAACCAGATGGGGAGTAGAGACGGAACCAGATGGGGAGTAGAGATGGAACAAGATGGGGAGTAGAGATGGAACCAGATGGGGAGTAGAGATGGAACAAGATGGGGGGTAGAGATGGAACCAGATGGAGAGTAGAGACGGAACAAGATGGGGAGTAGAGATGGAACCAGATGGGGAGTAGAGACGAACCAGATGGGGTGTAGAGATGGAACCAGATGGGGGTAGAGATGGAACAAGATGGGGAGTAGAGATGGAACCAGATGGGGAGTAGAGACGGAACCAGATGGGGAGTAGAGATGGAACCAGATGGGCAGTAGAGACGGAACCAGATGGGGAGTAGAGATGGAATCACATGGGGAGTAGAGATGGGGAGTAGAGGGAGTAGAGATGGAACCAGACAGGGAGTAGAGATGGAACCAGACGGGGTGTAGAGATGGAACCAGATGGGGGGTAGAGACGGAACCAGATGGGGTGTAGAGACGGAACCAGATGGGGAGTAGAGATGGTACAAGATGGGGAGTAGAGATGGAACAAAATGGGGAGTAGAGATGGAACAAAATGGGGAGTAGAGATGGAACAAGATGGGGAGTAGAGATGGAACAAGATGGGGAGTAGAGATGGAACAAGATGGGGAGTAGAGATGGAACAAGATGGGGAGTAGAGATGGAACAAGATGGGGAGTAGAGATGGAACAAGATGGGGAGTAGAGACGGAACAAGATGGGGAGTAGAGATGGAACAAGATGGGGAGTAGAGATGGGGAGTAGAGGGAGTAGAGACGGAACAAGATGGGGAGTAGAGATGGAACAAGATGGGGAGTGGAGACGGAACCAGATGGGGAGTAGAGGGAGTAGAGTTGGAACAAGATGGGGAGTAGAGATGGAACAAGATGGGGAGTAGAGATGGAACCAGATGGGAGGTAGAGATGGAACAAGATGGGGAGTAGAGACGGAACAAGATGGGGAGTAGAGATGGAACCAGATGGGGTGTAGAGATGGAACCAGATGGGGAGTAGAGATGGAACCAGATGGGGTGTAGAGATGGAACAAGATGGGGAGTAGAGATGGAACAAGATGGGGAGTAGAGACGGAACCAGATGGGGAGTAGAGATGGAACCAGATGGGGAGTAGAGATGGAACAAGATGGGGAGTAGAGATGGAACCAGATGGGGAGTAGAGACGGAACCAGATGGGGAGCAGAGATGGAACAAGATGGGGAGTATAGATGGAACAAGATGGGGAGTAGAGACGGAACAAGATGGGGAGTAGAGATGGAACAAGATGGGGAGTAGAGGGAGTAGAGATGGAACCAGATGGGGAGTAGAGGGAGTAGAGATGGAACCAGATGGGGAGTAGAGATGGAACCAGACGGGGAGTAGAGACGGAACAAGATGGGGAGTAGAGATGGAACAAGATGGGGAGTAGAGATGGAACCAGATGGGGAGTAGAGATGGAACCAGATGGGGAGTAGAGATGGAACAAGATGGCGCCGATAGAGATGGAAGCCCTTAGGAAACCGAGCAGTATTTAGTGCAGTTTTTAATGTATTTTAAAAAAGTATATATAACAATATATAAGAGTTTCACTACACTTGGTTAACCATGTGTACGTGACCAATAAAATGTGCATTTGGTTTGAGAACCGTTTGGAGTACGGACATAGAAAACATTGGATTGAGTTGAGTCGTTGTCTCCCACCACCGCAAATTACATCTCACAATGTCTCTCTGGAAACATGTTGAGGACGGGGTTCTTTCTTTTGTTTGGTTTTGTATTAAAATGACACCGATCAGAAATGAGGAAGTGCTGCAGAACAGGAAAAGGAGAGCCAGATAGCTGGGGTGATGACACTGATGGAGCTGAGGAACACTGATGGAGCTGAGGAACACTGATGGAGCTGAGGAACACTGATGGAGCTGAGGAACACTGATGGAGCTGAGGAACACTGATGGAGCTGAGGAAAACTGATGGAACTGAGGAACACTGATGGAGCAGAGGAACACTGATGGAGCTGAGGAACACTGATGGAGCTGAGGAACACTGATGGAGCTGAGGAACACTGATGGAGCTGAGGAACACTGATGGAGTTGAGGAACACTGGCAGAGTGCCTAGATAATGCCTGTAAGGGTTTCCCCTCTAGAAAATGCCTGTAAGGGTTTCTCCTCTAGATAATGCCTGTAAGGCTTCCCCTCTAGATAATGCCTGTAAGGCTTTCCCTCTAGATAATGCCTCTAAGCATTTCCCTCTAGATAATGCCTGTAAGGCTCCCCCTCTAGATAATGCCTTAAGGCTCCCCCTCTAGATAATGCCTATAAGGGTTTCCCCTCTAGATAATGCCTGTAAGGGGTCCCCCTCTAGATAATGCCTGTAATGCTTCCCCTCTAGATAATGCCTGTAAGGCTCCCCCTCTAGATAATGCCTGTAAGGCTTCACCTTAGATAATGCCTGTAATGCTTCACCTCTAGATAATGCCTGTAAGGCTTCCCCTCTAGATAATGCCTGTAAGGCGTCCCCTCTAGATAAGGCTTTCCCTCTAGATAATGCCTGGAAGGCTCCCCCTCTAGATAATGCATGTAAGGCTCCCTCGCTAGATAATGCCTGTAATGCTTCCCCTCTAGATAATGCCTGTAAGGCTTCCCCTCTAGATAATGCCTGTAAGGCGTCCCCTCTAGATAAGGCTTTCCCTCTAGATAATGCCTGTAAGGCTTCCCCTCTAGATAATGCCTGTAAGGCTTTCCCTCTAGATAATGCCTGTAAGCATTTCCCTCTAGATAATGCCTAAAGGCTCCCCCTCTAGATAATGCCTGTAAGCATTTCCCTCTAGATAATGCCTAAAGGCTCCCCCTCTAGATAATGCCTGTAAGGCTTTCCCTCTAGATAATGCCTGTAAGCATTTCCCTCTAGATAATGCCTGTAAGGCTTTCCCTCTTGATAATGCCTGTAAGGCTTCACCTTAGATAATGACTGTAAGGCTTTCCCTCTTGATAATGCCTGTAAGGCTTTCCCTCTTGATAATGCCTGTAATGCTTCACCTTAGATAATGCCTGTAAGGCTTTCCCTCTAGATAATGCCTGTAAGGCTTCACCTTAGATAATGCCTGTAAGACTTCCCCTCTAGATAATGCCTGTAAGGCTTCACCTTAGATAATGCCTGTAAGACTGTTCCTCTTGATAATGCCTGTAAGGCTTCACCTTAGATAATGCCTGTAAGACTTTCCCTCTTGATAATGCCTGTAATGCTTCACCTTAGATAATGCCTGTAAGGCTTTCCCTCTAGATAATGCCTGTAAGGCTTTCCCTCTTGATAATGCCTGTAATGCTTTCCCCTCTTTTGTTTTCCTTTAGGGGCAAAAAAATAATAATATAGAGGAATTTTCGAAGTGGCTTGTGTTCCAAATTGCCCCCTTATTCCCTTATATGGCACACTACTTTTAACAGAGGGGGGGTTGGGGATCGGGTGGCATTTGTGACACAGAGGAGGCATTAGTCACTAAATTACATCCTTCTACATCCAGAGTAGCGCTGCCAATGAAATCAATCAGAGGAAACATGATGCCTCGGGACTTGGCCTTGTAATGAGTTCAGTATCATTCATTTAACGTCAAGATCAACACTGTTTTGACAGGGAACGAATGGCACACACTTCATTACTCACGTCCTGTATTGTAGTGTCCTTCAACGCACCGCGTTGACTAGGTCTGAAACGGACGCTACGGACCCCCGTGTTAGAAAGGGAATATTCCTCAGAACTGATACGAAGGGTCAGAGGACCAGGACGTTTATGTGTAAAGTGGCCATAATAAACATTAGTAACTTCTCACTGTGTGTGAAATACTGTAAATATGTCGGTCGGTCCGTCTCTGAAGAAGGGAGGGAGGGAGGGAGGGAGGGAGGAGGGAAAAAGATGGAAGAGAGGAAGCTGTTAAAATGTGTTTTGACAGCATGGAGAGGAAACAAACCCAAAACCCCATAACAGATTAAGGATCCTCTGCTCTGCTCTCCTCTGCTCTCCTCTCCTCTCCTCTCCTCTCCTCTCCTCTCCTCTCCCTCTACCCCTCTACCCCTCTACCGCTCTTCCCACCCCCAAGCCCCTCTATCTACCCCTCTACCCCTCTTCCCATCCCCAAGCCTCTCTATCTACCCCTCTCTACCCCTCTTCACACCCCAAGCCTCTCTATCTACGCCCCTCTATCTACCTCTCTTCCCATCCCCAAGCCCCTCTATCTACCTCTCTTCCCCTCCATCCCCCTACCCCTCTATCTACCTCTCTTCCCCCTAACCCTCTATCTACCTCTCTTCCCCCTACCCTCTATCTACCTCTACTCCCCCTACCCCTATATCTACCTGTCTACCCCTCTATCTACCTCTCTTCCTCCCTACCCCTCTATCTACCTCTCTTCCCCTCCATCCCCAAGCCCCTCTATCTACCTCTCTTCTTCCCTACCCCTCCCCTATCTACCTCTCTTCCCTCCATCCCCAGCCCCTCTTCCCCTCTCCCCACCCCTCTCTACCTCTCTATCCACCCCTCCCCCTGGAGGGAGAAAGGTGACGATGCGATGTTGTGTAGTCTGTCAGAGGCCTAGTGGAAGACCCAACCAGTGATGTGGATGTAGAGCACCCTGGAATGATCTCTGTGTACCAAATGGCCCCTAAGGGCCCCTAGTCAACAGTAGTTGACAATATACAGTATAAATATATAAATATATACAGTATAAATATATAAATATATACAGTATAAATATATAAATATATAAAGTATAAATATATAAATAAATATATAAATATATACAGTATAAATATATAAATATATACAGTATAAATATATACAGTATAAATATAAATATATAAATATATAAATATATAAATATATAAATAAAATATATACAGTATAAATATATAAATATATACAGTATAAATATATAAATATATACAGTATAAATATATAAATATATACAGTATAAATATATAAATATATAAAGTATAAATATATAAATATATAAATATATAAATATATACAGTATAAATATATAAATATATATAAATATATACAGTATAAATATATAAATATATACAGTATAAATATATAAATATATACAGTATAAATATATACAGTAAATAAATATAAATATATAAATATATACAGTATAAATATATAAATATATAAAGTATAAATATATAAATATATAAAGTATAAATATATATATATAAATATATAAATATATACAGTATAAATATATAAATATATACAGTATAAATATATAAATATATAAAGTATAAATATATAAATATATAAAGTATAAATATATATATATATATATATAGTATAAATATATACAGTATAAATATATAAATATATAAAGTATACATATATACAGTATAAATATATAAATATATAAAGTATAAATATATCAATATATACAGTATAAATATATAAATATATAAATATACATATATACAGTATAAATATATAAATATATAAAGTATAAAATATATACAGTATAAATATATAAATATATAAAGTATAAATATATCAATATATACAGTATAAATATATAAATATATAAAGTATAAATATATCAATATATACAGTATAAATATATAAATATATAAAGTATAAATATATCAATATATACAGTATAAATATATAAATATATAAAGTATAAATATATCAATATATACAGTATAAATATATCAATATATACAGTATAAATATATAAATATATACAGTATAAATATATAAATATATAAAGTATACATATATACAGTATAAATATATAAATATATAAAGTATAAATATATCAATATATACAGTATAAATATATAAATATATAAAGTATACATATATACAGTATAAATATATAAATATATACAGTATAAATATATAAATATATACAGTATAAATATATAAATATATACAGTATAAATATATAAATATATAAAGTATAGGTATATAAATATATACAGTATAAAACAAATGTTAACCTTTATGAAGTAATCTAAAAACTCAAAGAGATAATTTTCCCAAAGCACGATCATTTACATTGTTCAATTATTTCCGCCACTTATACAACCATCCATTTAGAGGGCAATTAACATAGCAAAAACAACAGAATCAGTAAATATATTTGGCGTTTATTGTTAAACTTATGCTGTGTTCAGCAAAATAAGTGAATTGGTACTCCATAAAAACCCCAACAGCGTGTTACTCCTCCTGCGTTACGATGCAGGTCTCTCAGTGGGGCTGGTCTCTGCTCTGCACGGAGGTTCTGATAATAGGACTCGGTGAACAAGATGAAAACGCTTTGTTTGTTTGTTGTTGTTAGACACTTTCCTCAAAATGGCACCCTAAACCCTTTTACCGTTCAGCACTTTTCCGGGCCGGAGTAGTGCACGACGTAGAGATGTGGGTGTCAATGGGGACACGTATTTTAGATATATTTTCTGTATGAATGTCATGGAGCAATTAAAGTTCTGAACGAAAGTCTTCGGAAGTCAAAGCCTCCTTTGAACTTCAGAATATGTCAAAGAAGACGATTTCGTTTGGACTAATTAGTCTTATAGTGATATATTGATATAATGTGAGCCCTTATAGGGCCTGTTGTAGTGAGATATATATTATTGATCATTATAGGGCCTGTTGTAGTGAGATATATATTATTGATCATTATAGGGTCTGTTGTAGTGAGATATATATTATTGATCATTATAGGGTCTGTTGTAGTGAGATATATATTATTGATCATTATAGGGCCTGTTGTAGTGAGATATATATTATTGATCATTATAGGGCCTGTTGTAGTGAGATATATATTATTGATCATTATAGGGCCTGTTATAGTGAGATATATATTATTGATCATTATAGGGTCTGTTATAGTGAGAGACATATTATTGATCATTATAGGGCCTGTTATAGTGAGATACATATTATTGATCATTATAGGGCCTGTTATAGTGAGAGACATATTATTGATCATTATAGGGTCTGTTGTAGTGAGAGACATATTGTTATCCATGTCAAAGAACACTGCTGTCTGTCTACATGCATTTAAAGTTCTCAATACTTCATCCCAAATGACACACTATTCCCTATATAGTGCAGTACTATTAACCCTAGCCCTAGGACTCCTTGTCAAAAGTAGTGCACTATATAAGGAACAAGGTCCGTTCTGCCATAGTGACCAGAAGCCAGTCCTAGCAGTAGGATGTGGTTTTTAGCTGGTTGCATTAGTTGTTATAGTCGTGTGACATAGTGAGTCAAGAAGGGATTTTTGCCACGGCTCTGGAAACAAAGAATAATCACCGAGTGTAGTGAAGTTACCTCACTTAGTAACGGATCATATCAGAACAGGGATTCTCTGTCTCTCTTTGTCTCTCTTTGTCTCTCTTTCTCTCTCTCTCTGACTCTGTCTCTCTCTCTCTCTCTCTCTCTCTCTCTGTATCCCTTTGTCTCTCTCTGTCTCTCTCTCTGACTCTGTATCTCTCTCTCTCGGACTCTCTCTTTCTCTCTCTCTCTCTGACTCTGTCTCTCTCTCTCTCTCTCTCTCTCTCTCTGTATCCCTTTGTCTCTCTCTGTCTCTCTCTCTGACTCTGTATCTCTCTCTCTCGGACTCTCTCTTTCTCTCTCTGACTCTGTCTCTCTCTCTCTCTCTCTCTCTCTCTGTATCCCTTTGTCTCTCTCTGTCTCTCTCTCTGACTCTGTATCTCTCTCTCTCGGACTCTCTCTTTCTCTCTCTCTCTCTGACTCTGTCTGCTCTCTCTCTATCTCTCTCTGTCTGTCTCTCTCTCTCTCTCTCTCTCTCTCTCTGTATCTCTCTCTCTCTCTCTGTATCTCTCTCTCTCTCTGTATCTCTCTCTCTCTCTCTCTCTCTGTATCTCTCTCTCTCTGACTCTCTCTCTCTCTCTGACTCTCTCTGACTCTCTCTCTTGCAGTGCATGCTGGGAGTTTTTTGGAGTTTGAGTGTTTGGTGTGGAGGGCTCCGTCCTAACTAACTTTCTTGATTATCGCGGTCGGTGAACAGGTAGGAGTTGAATGTATACATTCTGCTTCTAGAATGAACAAAGCTGTGGTTGTGTTCATGAAAAGGGCTAATTTGTTTGGTAGGCTAATTGCTCGCGGAATATTTGTAAGGGATGTATTGGTGTCAATTTCACCTCTCTCTACCCCTTCGACAAGAGTGGTAGTTGCAAATTTGCCTCCGTTTCTTACGGATGATAAAATCAGGAAAGAGCTGAGTCGTTTTGGTAAGTTTGCTAGCGATTTTCGTGTACTGTCAGCAGGCTTTCAGGCAAATGCCATTAAGCACGTTGTTTCGTTCCAGAGGAAAGTGTTTATGTTTCTGAACAGCAATGAGCAACAACTAAATGTGCATTTTAAAGTGAGGCATGGGGAGGGGCTCTATGCAGGGTTTGCCAGCACAGATAGTCTACGGTGATTTGAGTGTGGGGATTTGGGGCAAAAAGAGCTTTGCGTACCCACGTAAAGCCCGTAGACAAGGTGAGGGTGCAAGAGCCAGTGGGGGAAATCGAGGTCAAAGTGCAGGGGGTAAGGAGATGCAGACAGCAGAAGCTGGGCCCTAGTCATGGATGGTACTGTAGATGAGGCTGGGCCTATTCATGCCAGGGAAGGTGGTGTAGATGAGGCTGGGTATAGTCAGGCTAGAGATGGTGGTGTAGATGAGGCTGGGTATAGTCAGGCTAGAGATGGTGGTGTAGATGATGCTGGGTATAGTCATGCTATGGATGGTGGTGTAGCGGAGGTTGGGCCTAGTCATGCTATGAATGGTGGTGTAGCTGAGGCTGGGCTTAGTCAGGCTAGAGATGGTGGGGTAGCTGAGGCTGGGCCTAGTCATGCTATGGAGGGTGGTGTAGATGGTTCTGGCCCTAGTCAGGCTAGAGATGGTGGGGTAGCTGAGGCTGGGTCTAGTCAGGCTAGAGATGGTAGGGTAGCTGAGGCTGGGTCTAGTCAGGCTAGAGATGGTGGGGTAGCTGAGGCTGTGCCTAGTTATGCTA
>NW_027040308.1:100000-155000 GCF_034236695.1 Oncorhynchus nerka | reverse complement strand
AGGTGACAAGGTATACTGTAATTAGTCAGTCAACAGCCAGTAGGAGACAAGGTATACTGTATTTAATCAGTCAACAGCCAGTAGGAGACAGGACTTGACAAGGTATCCTGTAATTAGTCAGTCAA
This sequence comes from Oncorhynchus nerka, assembly GCF_034236695.1. Classification (NCBI taxonomy): domain Eukaryota; kingdom Metazoa; phylum Chordata; class Actinopteri; order Salmoniformes; family Salmonidae; genus Oncorhynchus; species Oncorhynchus nerka. The sequence continues at coordinate 154,875 of NW_027040308.1, read as the reverse complement.
CAGCAAGTAGGGGACAAGGTATACTGTATTTAATCAGTCAACAGCCAGTAGGAGACAGGACTTGACAAGGTATACTGTAATTAGTCAGTCAACAGGACAAGGTATACTGTAATTAGTCAGTCAACAGCCAGTAGGGGACAGGACTTGACAAGGTAGCCTGTAATTAATCAGTCAACAGGACAAGGTATACTGTAATTAGTCAGTCAACAGGACAAGGTATACTGTAATTAGTCAGTCAACAGCCAATAGGAGACAGGACTTGACAAGGTATACTGTAATTAGTCAGTCAACAGGACAATGTATACTGTTATTAGTCAGTCAACAGCCAGTAGGGGACAAAGGTATGCTGTAATTAGTCAGTCAACAGCCAGTAGGGGACAGGACTTGACAAGGTATACTGTAATTAGTCAGTCAACAGCCAGTAGGGGACAAGGCATACTGTAATTAGTCAGTCAACAGCCAGTAGGGGACAAGGTATACTGTAATTAGTCAGTCAACAGCCAGTAGGGGACAAGGCATACTGTAATTAGTCAATCAACAGCCAGTAGGGGACAAGGTATACTGTAATTAGTCAGTCAACAGCCAGTAGGGGACAAGGCATACTGTAATTAGTCAGTCAACAGCCAGTAGGGGACAGGAATTGACAAGGTAGCCTGTAATTAATCAGTCAACAGCCAGTAGGGGACAGGACTTGACAAGGTATACTGTAATTAGTCAGTCAACAGCCAGTAGTGGACAAGGTATACTGTAATCAGTCAGTCAACAGCCAGTAGGGGACAGGACTTGACAAGGTATACTGTAATTAGTCAGTCAACAGCCAGTAGGGGACAGGACTTGACAAGGTATACTGTAATTAGTCAGTCAACAGCCAGTAGGTGACAAGGTATACTGTAATTAGTCAGTCAACAGCCAGTAGGGGACAATGTATACCGTAATTAATCAGTCAACAGCCAGTAGGGGACAGGACTTGACAAGGTATACTGTAATTAGTCAGTCAACAGCCAGTAGGGGACAAGGTATCCTGAAATTAGTCAGTCAACAGCCAGTAGGGGACAAGGTATACTGTAATTAGTCAGTCAACAGCCAGTAGGGGACAGGACTTGACAAGGTATACTGTAATTAGTCAGTCAACAGCCAGTAGGGGACAGGACTTGACAAGGTATACTGTAATTAGTCAGTCAACAGCCAGTAGGTGACAAGGTATACTGTAATTAGTCAGTCAACAGCCAGTAGGGGACAAGGTATACTGTAATTAATCAGTCAACAGCCAGTAGGGGACAGGACTTGACAAGGTAGACTGTAATTAGTCAGTCAACAGCCAATAGGGGACAGGACTTGACAAGGTATACTGTAATTAGTCAGTCAACACCCAGTAGGGGATAAGGTATACTGTAATTAGTCAGTCAACAGCCAGTAGGGGACAAGGTATCCTGAAATTAGTCAGTCAACAGCCAGTAGGGGACAAGGTATACTGTAATTAGTCAGTCAACAGCCAGTAGGGGACAGGACTTGACAAGGTATACTGTAATTAGTCAGTCAACAGCCAGTAGGGGACAAGGCATACTGTAATTAGTCAGTCAACAGCCAGTAGGGGACAAGGTATACTGTAATTAGTCAGTCAACAGCCAGTAGGGGACAAGGCATACTGTAATTAGTCAGTCAACAGCCAGTAGGGGACAAGGTATACTGTAATTAGTCAGTCAACAGCCAATAGGGGACAAGGCATACTGTAATTAGTCAGTCAACACCCAGTAGGGGACATAACTTGACAAGGTATACTGTAATTAATCAGTCAACAGCCAGTAGGGGACATGACTTGACAAGGTATACTGTAATTAGTCAGTCAACAGCCAATAGGGGACAGGACTTGACAAGGTATACTGTAATTAGTCAGTCAACAGCCAGTAGGAGACAGGACTTGACAAGGTATACTGTAATTAGTCAGTCAACAGCCAGTAGGGGACAAGGTATACTGTAATTAGTCAGTCAACACCCAGTAGGGGATAAGGTATACTGTAATTAGTCAGTCAACAGCCAGTAGGGGACAAGGTATACTGTAATTAGTCAGTCAACACCCAGTAGGGGACAAGGTATACTGTAATTAGTCAGTCAACACCCAGTAGGGGACAAGGTATACTGTAATTAGTCAGTCAACAGCGAGTAGGGGACAAGGTATACTGTAATTAGTCAGTCAACACCCAGTAGGGGACAAGGTATACTGTAATTAGTCAATCAACACCCAGTAGGGGACAAGGTATCCTGTAATTAGTCAGTCAACAGCCAGTAGGGGACAGGACTTGACAAGGTATACTGTAATTAGTCAGTCAACAGCCAGTCGGGGACAAGGTATACTGTAATTAGTCAGTCAACAGCCAGTAGGGGACAAGGTATACTCTAATTAATCAGTCAACAGCCCGTAGGGGACAGGACTTGACAAGGTATACTGTAATTAGTCAGTCAACAGCCAGTAGGGGACAAGGTATACTCTAATTAATCAGTCAACAGCCCGTAGGGGACAGGACTTGACAAGGTATACTGTAATTAGTCAGTCAACAGCCAGTAGGGGACAAGGTATACTGTAATTAGTCAGTCAACAGCCAGTAGGGGACAAGGTATTCTGTAATTAGTCAGTCAACAGCCAGTAGGGGACAAGGTATACTGTAATTAGTCAGTCAACACCCAGTAGGGGACAAGGTATACTGTAATTAGTCAATCAACACCCAGTAGGGGACAAGGTATCCTGTAATTAGTCAGTCAACAGCCAGTAGGGGACAGGACTTGACAAGGTATACTGTAATTAGTCAGTCAACAGCCAGTCGGGGACAAGGTATACTGCAATTAGTCAGTCAACAGCCAGTAGGGGACAAGGTATACTGTAATTAATCAGTCAACAGCCCGTAGGGGACAGGACTTGACAAGGTATACTGTAATTAGTCAGTCAACAGCCAGTAGGGGACAAGGTATACTGTAATTAGTCAGTCAACAGCCAGTAGGGGACAAGGTATACTGTATTTAGTCAGTCAACAGCCAGTAGGGGAGAGGACTTGACAAGGTATACTGTAATTAGTCAGTCAACAGCCAGTAGGGGACAGGACTTGACAAGGTATACTGTAATTAGTCAGTCAACAGCCAGTAGGGGACAAGGTATACTGTAATTAGTCAGTCAACAGCCAGTAGGGGACAAGGTATACTGTATTTAGTCAGTCAACAGCCAGTAGGGGAGAGGACTTGACAAGGTATACTGTAATTAGTCAGTCAACAGCCAGTAGAGGACAAGGTATACTGTAATTAGTCGGTCAACAGCCAGTAGAGGACAAGGTATACTGTAATTAGTCAGTCAACAGCCAGTAGGAGACAGGACTTGACAAGGTATACTGTAATTAGTCAGTCAACAGCCAGTAGGGGACAGGACTTGACAAGGTATACTGTAATTAGTCAGTCAACAGCCAGTAGGAGACAGGACTTGACAAGGTATACTGTAATTAGTCAGTCAACAGCCAGTAGGGGACAAGGTATACTGTAATTAGTCAGTCAACACCCAGTAGGGGATAAGGTATACTGTAATTAGTCAGTCAACAGCCAGTAGGGGACAAGGTATACTGTAATTAGTCAGTCAACACCCAGTAGGGGACAAGGTATACTGTAATTAGTCAGTCAACACCCAGTAGGGGACAAGGTATACTGTAATTAGTCAGTCAACACCCAGTAGGGGTCAATGTATACTGTAAGTAGTCAGTCAACACCCAGTAGGGGACAAGGTATCCTGTAATTAGTCAGTCAACAGCCAGTAGGAGACAGGACTTGACAAGGTATACTGTAATTAGTCAGTCAACAGCCAATAGGAGACAGGACTTGACAAGGTACACAGTGATCTGTTTCCCATGTGGCCGAGGGTCGCAGCCAATGACACTTCTACCACGATGCAGCCCAGACCCTCCTTCTTCACCCAACCCAACCAGCAGTAAAGTCAAAGGTCATAATCTGCTCTACCCTACCAACAGTAAAGTCAAAGGTTATAATCTGCTCCACTTTACCAACAGTAAGGTCAAAGGTGATAATCTGCTCCACCCTACCAACAGTAAGGTCAAAGGTCATAGTCTGCTCCACCCTGCCAGCAGTAAGGTCAAAGGTGATAATCTGCTCCACCCTACCAACAGTAAAGTCAAAGGTCATAATCTGTTCCACCCTACCAACAGTAAGGTCAAAGGTGATAATCTGCTCCACCGTACCAACATTAAGGTCTAAGGTGATTATCTGCTCCACCCTACCAACAGTAAGGTCAAAGGTGATAATCTGCTCCACCCTACCAACAGTAAGGTCAAAGGTGATAATCTGCTCCACCCTACCAACAGTAAGGTCAAAGGTGATAATCTGCTCCACTTTACCAACATTAAGGTCAAAGGTGATAATCTGCTCCACCCTACCAACAGTAAGGTCAAAGGTGATAATCTGCTCCACTTTACCGACAGTAAAGTCAAAGGTCATAATCTGCTCCACTTTACCAACAGTAAGGTCAAAAGTGATAATCTGCTCCACTTTACCAACAGTAAGGTCAAAGGTGATAATCTGCTCCACTTTACCAACAGTAAGGTCAAAGGTGATAATCTGCTCCACTTTACCAACAGTAAGGTCAAAGGTGATAATCTGCTCCACTTTACCAACAGTAAAGTCAAAGGTCATAATCTGCTCCACCCTACAAACAGTAAAGTTAAAGGTCATAATCTGCTCAACCCTACCAACCGTAAAGTAATTGTATTATTTCTGACCACTGTTCCAGATTCCTTTTTGGGATCCACCAGCATTCCTACACTTCTATCAATACCCTTCCACTTCTCCAGCACCCTTCAACTTCTCCCTCCACCACTCCAGCACCCTTCAACTTCTCCCTCCACCACTCCAGCACCCTTCAACTTCTCCCTCCACCACTCCAGCACCCTTCAACTTCTCCCTCCACCCTCCACCACTCCAGCACCCTTCAACTTCTCCCTCCACCCTCCACCACTCCAGCACCCTTCAACTTCTCCCTCCACCCTCCACCACTCTTCAACTTCTCCCTCCACCCTCCACCACTCCAGCACCATTCAACTTCTCCCTCCACCCTCCACCACTCCAGCACCCTTCAACTTCTCCCTCCACCACTCCAGCACCCTTCAACTTCTCCCTCCACCCTCCACCACTCCAGCACCCTTCAACTTCTCCCTCCACCACCACTCCAGCACCCTTCAACTTCTCCCTCCACCACTCCAGCACCCTTCAACTTCTCCCTCCACCACCACTCCAGCACCCTTCAACTTCTCCCTCCACCACTCCAGCACCCTTCAACTTCTCCCTCCACCACTCCAGCACCCTTCAACTTCTCCCTCCACCCTCCACCACTCCAGCACCCTTCAACTTCTCCCTCCACCCTCCACCACTCCAGCACCATTCAACTTCTCCCTCCACCCTCCACCACTCTTCAACTTCTCCCTCCACCCTCCACCACTCCAGCACCCTTCAACTTCTCCCTCCACCACTCCAGCACCCTTCAACTTCTCCCTCCACCACTCCAGCACCCTTCAACTTCTCCCTCCACCCTCCACCACTCCAGCACCCTTCAACTTCTCCCTCCACCACTCCAGCACCCTTCAACTTCTCCCTCCACCACTCCAGCACCCTTCAACTTCTCCCTCCACCCTCCACCACTCCAGCACCCTTCAACTTCTCCCTCCACCCTCCACCACTCCAGCACCATTCAACTTCTCCCTCCACCCTCCACCACTCTTCAACTTCTCCCTCCACCACTCCAGCACCATTCAACTTCTCCCTCCACCCTCCACCACTCTTCAACTTCTCCCTCCACCCTCCACCACTCCAGCACCCTTCAACTTCTCCCTCCACCACTCCAGCACCCTTCAACTTCTCCCTCCACCCTCCACCACCCTTCAACTTCTCCCTCCACCCTCCACCACTCCAGCACCCTTCAACTTCTCCCTCCACCCTCCACCACTCTTCAACTTCTCCCTCCACCACTCTTCATCTTCTCCCTCCACCCTCCACCACTCTTCAACTTCTCCCTCCACCCTCCACCACTCCAGCACCCTTCAACTTCTCCCTCCACCCTCCACCACTCCAGCACCATTCAACTTCTCCCTCCACCCTCCACCACTCTTCAACTTCTCCCTCCACCCTCCACCACTCCAGCACCCTTCAACTTCTCCCTCCACCACTCCAGCACCCTTCAACTTCTCCCTCCACCACTCCAGCACCCTTCAACTTCTCCCTCCACCCTCCACCACTCCAGCACCCTTCAACTTCTCCCTCCACCACTCCAGCACCCTTCAACTTCTCCCTCCACCCTCCACCACTCCAGCACCCTTCAACTTCTCCCTCCACCCTCCACCACTCCAGCACCCTTCAACTTCTCCCTCCACCACTCCAGCACCCTTCAACTTCTCCCTCCACCCTCCACCACCCTTCAACTTCTCCCTCCACCCTCCACCACTCCAGCACCCTTCAACTTCTCCCTCCACCCTCCACCACTCTTCAACTTCTCCCTCCACCACTCTTCATCTTCTCCCTCCACCCTCCACCACTCTTCAACTTCTCCCTCCACCCTCCACCACTCCAGCACCATTCAACTTCTCCCCCACCCTCCACCCTCCACCACGCCAGCACCCTTCAACTTCTCCCTCCACCCTCCACCACCCTTCAACTTCTCCCTCCACCAGTCTTCAACTTCTCCCTCCACCCTCCACCACTCTTCAACTTCTCCCTCCACCCTCCACCACTCTTCAACTTCTCCCTCCACCCTCCACCACTCCAGCACCATTCAACTTCTCCCTCCACCCTCCAGCACCCTTCAACTTCTCCCTCCACCCTCCACCACTCTTCAACTTCTCCCTCCACCCTCCACCACTCTTCAACTTCTCCCTCCACCCTCCACCACTCCAGCACCATTCAACTTCTCCCTCCACCCTCCAGCACCCTTCAACTTCTCCCCCCACCCTCCATTCACCTCCCTTCTTCCACCTGTCCAGAGAGACTTGATTAGCCAAACAGGTGTCTGTAACCATGACTCAAGGAACAGTCAGAGAGTTAGTTCACCTATCCACACTATAGCTGAGAGTTTTATGTCAAACTTTAATATATGCAAATCCCAGTGTGCATCCTAAATGACACCCTATTCCCTATAGAGTGCACTGCTTTTGACCAGAAATCTATTGGCCCTGGCCAAAAGTAGTGCACTAAATAGGGTGCCATTTAAGACGAACCCCTAGTGTTTCCTTTCCTCCTTCCTTCCTTCCTTCCTTCCTTCAAATCCCCTGTGCCCTTTATCTGCCAATCCCTGGTCTTTCATTGGCTGACTTGAAGTATGATATCTCTAATGTTCAAGACAAATGAATCCCCGGGGAAAGCCAATGACAGTGAGCCGCCAGTAGGTCACTCCTTTTTTTTAAATTTTATCAGCCTGCATCCCAAATTACACCCTATTCCCTTTCCAGCCCAGGGCTCGTGTACAAAAGTAGGGGCACTAATTTTAGGAATAGGCTTCCATTTTGGATGCCTCCTGTGTCTTGTCATTTCACGTTTGCAGCAGCAGCAGCAGTGTGCAGTGTGCAGTGTGCAGTGTGCAGTGTGCAGTGTGCAGTGTGCAGTGTGCAGTGTGCAGGGCTGCATATCTAAGCAGGATATTTGTATAACCTGAATGGGGAAGGGAAAAGGGAGAGTGTGCTTTGCTTACACAGCAACGGCTTTCAATTCAAATGGCCTGAATTGGATTCAAATGGACTAATTGGTTCGGAGATGTTTCACTTCGGATGCAATAAAAGAGTGGGACGGTGGGGGATGAAATTGAATGTTACACGTTATGATCATTTTTTAATAAAGTTATTGCAGTCCTGCAGGTTTTGCTGTAGGACTGTAGGTCAACCAAGGGCTTTGTCTTTAGCTCCACAGTGTATTAAGGGACAACGCTGCAACATGATTCAATGTACAGGTCCATTGACCCCTTGAATATTCCGAGAGCTTCGTGTTATTTAATCTGTGTTCCATCCTTTCCCCCGATGTTCTGTGTCGAATGTAATTTATGGTGTCTGTGATATGAATTTAAATGAAAGTGATGACGCGGTGTGCTAGTTCTGTAAACTCAGGATGATGTTGAAACTACTATTGTCTTGAACCCAGATAGTTCTGAAGCAACAGTACGATGAGTTACATACGCAATGCATTGATGTGTGACTGTACAAATGGAATATTCCACCATGAATGAAATGGCAAAGACAAAGCAATTTTGTCACATTTGTGTGAAGCAGGCAGGTGGTTGTACCACGTGGATGGGTAACGTCCTACTGAGAAACATCCCATTCATTTACATTATTTTACTCAACAGCTACAGATGAAGAAATAGACATTAAAATCGTTCCAATGCAACCAGGGGTGTTTGTGGTTCTATTCTGTTCAATACTATTCTATTATATTATATTATATTATATTATATTCCATTATATTCTATTCCATTGTATTCTATTCCATTATATTATATTCCAGTCCAACCTATTCTATTCTATTCTATATTGGAACTGGAAACAATGACAGACTATATTATCCATGATAAACTGGGTGGTTCCAACCCTGAATGCTGATTGGCTGACAGCCATGATATATGAACATGTATTTTTTACTGCTCTAATTACGTTGAGAACCAGTTTATTACAGCAATAAAGCACCTCGGGGGTTTGTGGTATATTGGCCAATATACCACGGCTAATGGCTGTGTCCAAGGACTCTGTGATTCGTCGTGGCCATATACCACACCCCCCTCGTGCCTTATCGATTAATCATAGCGTCCTGTGAAAACACACAGTTGAATAATGAAATCAATAATCAATATATCTGTCTAGGAGCTCCAATAAATTATACTGTATTAGGTTCATCTCAAGTGCGATTTTTACAACTTTGTATTACTTATTGTGTATTTTTGATAGAAGTGTATTGCTGTTGAGGGAAGCTTGCTAGTAAGTGGTTCACTGTACCGATGACACAATGCAACTTGTGCACGTGACCAATACAATGGTATTTTATTTTATTTGTTTGATTGTGTGTGCGTGTGTGTGTGTGTGTGTGTGTGTGTGTGTGTGTGTGTGTGTGTGTGTGTGTGTGTGTTTTGTGTGTGTTTGTGTGTGTGTTTGTGTGTGTCTGTGTGTGTGTCTGTCTGTGTGTGTGTGTTTGTTGGGTTTGATTGACATATAATGGCCCTGCCGATGGTGTTTTTCCCTGGCCTCAAGGTGGGTAATGGACAGGTGTGTGTGTGGGTGTGTCTGTGTGTGTGTGTGTGTGTGTGTGTGTGTGTGTGTGTGTGTGTGTGTGTGTGTGAGAGAGAGCAGGTAATGGACATGAGTCTCCCAGGTCCTCGACATGGGGGAATAATAACCTGGGGCTGCCTGAGGTAACAACAGTTACAGGGTTATTAGTGATGATGGGAGGGAGAGAGGAGGGGAGGGAGAGGGGGAGGGAGGGAGAGAGGGAGGAGGGGAGGGAGGGAGGGAGTGAGGGAGGAGGGAGGGAGAGAGGAGGGGAGGGAGAGAGGAGGGAGGGAAAGAGGGAGGAGGGGAGGGAGAGAGGAGGGGAGGGAGAGAGGGAGAAGGGGAGGTAGAGAGGAGGGGAGGGAGGAGGGGAGGGAGAGAGGGAGCAGGGGAGGTAGAGAGGAGGGAAGGGAGGAGGGGAGGGAGAGAGGGAGGAGGGGAGGGAGAGAGGGAGCAGGGGAGGTAGAGAGGAGGGAAGGGAGGAGGGGAGGGAGAGAGGGAGGAGGGGAGGGAGAGAGAGAGAGGTGGAGGGGAGAGAGGGAGGCAGGGAGGGAGGGAGGGTGGAGGGGAGAGTAGAGAGAAACAGCTCAGATTATGTTTTCTGGACTCCTGCTTTCCCAGAAGGTCCACAGACTGTAGCCCCCAATCCAATTAGTCAAAGCCCACAGGCAAAGCATTCTGGGAACTGGTGGCCACCCGGGTCTATTTGGCATTTTATGTTGTCTACAGTCACCTATGGGCTATATGTATAAGACTCTGTTGGCAGGCTGTATTGTGTGTGTGTGTGTGTGTGTGTGTGTGTGTGTGTGTGTGTGTGTGTGTGTGTGTGTGTGTGTGTGTGCGTGGTGCGGTCTATCGAGCCCCCTGCTGTCATTCTAATCTGATGACATCATCAGGGATGGACGATTATTAATTTCCTTAAATAAATCCATACATGTACAGTACTGTATAACGTTTACTAAGATCCAAGTGCCCAAAAAAATTTGTGTAACTAATTTCTAATTGATCTTGCCAATTATCTCTCCAATACATTTTTAATTGATGTGCGTTTCTTTGGAACAGTTAAGTCCATTTATGTTCCAGGAAAAAAATGCAAACACTTTTTTAATTGTGTAACTCATTAGCTGGAATTACCTTGATTACATGCCAAGATTACAGTACTGTGAAACCAGGTTTGTGTCCCAAATGGCATACTTTTCCTTTAACAGTGCAGTACTCTTGACTGGGGCCCATAGGGGATAGAATTAAGGAGATTCCAGCTATGGGCCCTGGTCTAATGTAGTACACTATATTGAGGATGGGGTGTCATTGGAGACTCCAGGTTTGACCTTCTCCCATCCAGAGGACAAGACAGAGAGGTTGAGACACACTCCAGGTTTGACCTTCCCCCATCCAGAGGACAAGACAGAGAGGTTGAGACACACTCCAGGTTTGACCTTCTCCCATCCAGAGGACAAGACAGAGAGGTTGAGACACACTCCAGGTTTGACCTTCTCCCATCCAGAGGACAAGACAGAGAGGTTGAGACACACTCCAGGTTTGACCTTCTCCCATCCAGAGGACAAGACAGAGATGTTGAGACACACTCCAGGTTTGACCTTCTCCCATCCAGAGGACAAGACAGAGATGTTGAGACACACTCCAGGTTGACCTTCCCCCATCCAGAGGACAAGACAGAGATGTTGAGACACACTCCAGGTTTGACCTTCACCCATCCAGAGGACAAGACAGAGAGGTTGAGACACACTCCAGGTTTGACCTTCTCCCATCCAGAGGACAAGACAGAGAGGTTGAGACACACTCCAGGTTTGACCTTCTCCCATCCAGAGGACAAGACAGAGAGGTTGAGACACACTCCAGGGTTGACCTTCCCCCATCCAGAGGACAAGACAGATGTTGAGACACACTCCAGGTTTGACCTTCTCCCATCCAGAGGACAAGACAGAGATGTTGTTTGGATCTGTGGATGATTGTGTTCCAGGTCATATTGCCAGGTAGGTTGTAGTAAATATGTGTTTCAGGTAGGTAGTGGTAGCTATGTGTTCCAGGTAGGTAGTGGTAGCTATGTGTTCCAGGTCATAGTTCCAGGTAGGTAGTGGTAGCTATGTGTTCCAGGTAGGTAGTGGAAGCTATGTGTTCCAGGTAGGTAGTGGTAGCTATGTGTTCCAGGTCTTAGTACCAGGTAGGTAGTGGTAGCTATGTGTTCCAGGTCTTAGTACCAGGTAGGTAGCAGCAGCTTCCTCTCGCCACGGACCCCCGACAAGGAGTGCCAGGATCAAAGGGAAGAGTAACACACAGCTGAACGAGGGGATTTGGGGTGGGCTTAGAGCCTCTTTAGGAATATTATGCAGGTAAGGCTGGGAATTAGCTAGCAGGGAATTAGATAGGAAGACAGTTATAATACAAAGCCCAGGAAGAGCTGGCTAGAGCATGCCCCGATCCGATATGCTGTGAATGTATGAGGGGAAGGGGAGAGTTTTATTTGACGGGGAAAGAGGGGTATAGGTGGGCTGGGGAAGGGAAGAGTTTGATTGGAGGGGAAGAGGGGTATAGATGGGCTGGGGGAGGGGAAGGGAAGAGTTTGATTGGAGGGGAGGAGGGGTTAAGGTGGGCTGTATGAGGAGGTGGGCTGTATGAGGAGGTGGGCTGTATGAGGAGGTGGGCTGTCTGAGGAGGTGGGGTGGGCTGTATGAGGAGGGGCTGTAGGAGGAGGTGGGCTGTATGAGGAGATGCACAGTATGAGGAGGTGGGCTGTATGAGGAGGTGGGCTGTATGAGGAGGTGGGCTGTATGAGGAGGTGGGCTGTATGAGGAGGTGGGCTGTATGGGGAGGTGGGCTGTATGGGGAGGTGGGCTGTATGAGGAGGTGGGCTGTATGGGGAGGTGGGCTGTATGGGCTGTAGGAGGTGGGCTGTATGGGGAGGTGGGCTGTATGAGGAGGTGGGCTCTATGGGGAGGTGGGCTGTATGGGGAGGTGGGCTGTATGGGGAGGAGGTGGGCTGTATGGGGAGGTGGGCTGTATGAGGAGGTGGGCTGTATGAGGAGGTGGGCTGTATGAGGAGGTGGGGAGGTGGGCTGTATGGGGGTGGTGGGCTGTATGGGGAGGTGGGCTGTATGAGGAGGTGGGCTGTATGAGGAGGTGGGCTGTATGAGGAGGTGGGCTCTATGAGGAGGTGGGCTGTATGGGGAGGTGGGCTGTATGAGGAGGTGGGCTCTATGGGGAGGAGGGAGGTGGGCTGTATGAGGAGGTGGGCTGTATGAGGAGGTGGGCTGTATGAGGAGGTGGGCTGTATGGGAGGTGGGCTGTATGGGAGGTGGGCTGTATGAGGAGGTGGGCTGTAGGAGGTGGACTGTATGAGGAGGATGGGAGGTGGGCTGTATGGGGAGGTGGGCTGTATGAGGAGGTGGGCTGTATGAGGAGGTGGGCTGTATGAGGAGGTGGGCTGTATGAGGAGGTGGGCTCTATGAGGAGGTGGGCTGTATGGGGAGGTGGGCTGTATGAGGAGGTGGGCTCTATGGGGAGGAGGTGGGCTGTATGAGGAGGTGGGCTGTATGGGGAGGAGGTGGGCTGTATGAGGAGGTGGGCTGTATGGGGAGGTGGGCTGTATGAGGAGGTGGGGCTGTATGAGGAGGTGGACTGTATGAGGAGGAGGGGAGGTGGGCTGTATGGGGAGGAGGGGGTTGGGCTGTATGGGGAGGTGGGCTGTATGGGAGGTGGGCTGTATGGGGAGGTGGTGGGCTGTATGAGGAGGTGGGCTGTATGAGGAGGTGGGCTGGAGGTGGGCTGGAGAGGTGGGCTGTATGAGGTGGTGGGCTGTATGAGGAGGTGGGCTGTATGGTGGGCTGTATGAGGGAGGTGGGGAGAATGCCTGTATGTGGAGGAGGGGAGGTGGGCTGTATGGTGAGGTGGGCTGTATGGAGGAGGTGGGCTGTATGGAGAGGTGGGCTGTATGGAGGAGGTGGGCTGTATGGGAGGTGGGCTGTATGAGGAGGTGGGCTGTATGAGGAGGTGGGCTGTATGGAGGGTGGGCTGTATGAGGAGGTGGGCTGTATGAGGAGGTGGGCTGTATGAGGAGGTGGGCTGTATGGAGAGGTGGGCTGTATGGGGAGGTGGGCTGTATGGGGAGGTGGGCTGTAGGGAGGTGGGCTGTATGAGAGGTGGGCTGTATGAGGAGGTGGACTGTATGAGGAGGTGGGCCTTATGGGGAGGTGGGCTGTATGAGGAGGTGGGCTGTATGGGGAGGAGGGGAGGTGGGCTGTATGGAGAGGAGGGGAGGTGGGCTCTATAGGGAGGAGGGAGGTGGGCTCTATGGGGAGGAGGGAGGTGGGCTGTATGGAGGAGGAGGGGAGGTGGGCTCTATAGGGAGGAGGGAGGTGGGCTGTATGGGAGGTGGGCTGTATGAGGAGGTGGGCTGTATGAGGAGGTGGGCTGTATGGGGAGGTGGGCTGTATGAGGAGGTGGGCTCTATGGGGAGGTGGGATGTATGAGGAGGTGGGCTGTATGAGGAGGTGGGCTGTATGAGGAGGTGGGCTGTATGGGGAGGAGGTGGGCTGTATGAGGAGGTGTGCTGTATGAGGAGGAGGTGGGCTGTATGAGGAGGAGGGGAGGTGGGATCTATGGGCTGTAGGGGAGGAGGAGGGGCTGTATGAGGAGGTGGGCTGTATGGAGAGGTGGGCTGTATGAGGAGGTGGGCTGTATGAGGAGGTGGGCTGTATGAGGGGGAGGTGGGCTGTATGAGGAGGTGGGCTGTATGAGGAGGTGGGGAGAATGCCTGTATGTGGAGGAGGGGAGGTGGGCTGTATGGGAGGGTGGGCTGTATGGGAGGGGGAGGTGGGCTGTATGGGGAGGAGGTGGGCTGTATGGGAGGTGGGCTGTATGAGGAGGTGGGCTGTATGAGGAGGTGGGCTGTATGAGGAGGTGGGCTGTATGGAGAGGTGGGCTGTATGAGGAGGTGGGCTGTATGGGAGGTGGGCTGTATGAGGAGGTGGGCTGTATGGAGAGGTGGGCTGTAGAGGTGGGGAGGTGGGCTGTATGGGGAGGAGGGGAGGTGGGCTGTATGAGGAGGTGGGCTGTGGGGAGGAGGGGAGGAGGGGGCTGTATGGGGAGGTGGGCTGTATGGGGAGGTGGACTGTATGAGGAGGTGGGCTGTATGGGGAGGTGGGCTGTATGAGGAGGTGGGCTGTATGGGGAGGAGGGGAGGTGGGCTGTATGAGGAGGTGGACTGTATGAGGAGGTGGGCTGTATGGGGAGGTGGGCTGTATGAGGAGGTGGGCTGTATGGGGAGGAGGGGAGGTGGGCTGTATGAGGAGGTGGGCTGTATGGGAGGAGGAGGTGGGCTGTATGAGGAGGTGGACTGTATGAGGAGGTGGGCCGTATGGGGAGGTGGGCTGTATGAGGAGGTGGGCTGTATGGGGAGGAGGGGAGGTGGGCTGTATGGAGAGGGAGGGGAGGTGGGCTCTAGGGAGGAGGGGAGGAGGCTCTATGGGGAGGAGGAGAGAGGTGGGCTCTATGGGAGGAGGGGAGGTGGGCTCTATGGGGAGGAGGGGAGGTGGGCTGTAGGAGGGTGGGCTCTATGGGGAGGAGTGGGCTCTATGGGAGGAGGGGAGGTGGGCTGTATGGGGAGGAGGTGGGCTGTATGAGGAGGTGGGCTGTATGAGGAGGTGGGCTGTATGGAGAGGTGGGCTGTATGAGGAGGTGGGCTGTATGGGGGAGGTGGGCTGTAGGGAGGTGGGCTGTATGGGGAGGTGGGCTGTATGAGGAGGTGGGCTGTATGAGGAGGTGGGCTGTATGGGGAGGAGGGCTGTATGAGGAGGTGGGCTGTATGAGGAGGTGGGCTGTATGGGAGGAGGTGGGCTCTAGGGAGGTGGGCTCTATGGGGAGGAGGGGAGGTGGGCTGTATGGAGAGGTGGGCTGTATGGAGGGGAGGTGGGCTCTATGGGGGTGGGCTGTATGAGGAGGTGGGCTGTATGAGGAGGTGGGCTGTATGGGAGGAGGAGAGGTGGGCTGTATGAGGAGGTGGGCTGTATGAGGAGGTGGGCTGTATGAGGAGGAGGTGGGCTGTATGGAGGAGGTGGGCTGTATGGAGAGGTGGGCTGTATGGGGAGGTGGGCTGTATGGGGAGGGCTGGGGTGGGCTGTATGGAGGAGGTGGGCTGTATGGAGGAGGTGGGCTGTATGAGGGTGGGCTGGTGGGCTGTATGGGGAGGTGGGCTGTAGGGGAGGTGGGCTGTATGGGGAGGTGGGCTGTATGAGGAGGAGGTGGGCTGTATGGGGAGGAGGGGAGGTGGGCTGTATGAGGAGGTGGACTGTATGAGGAGGTGGGCCGTATGGGGAGGTGGGCTGTATGAGGAGGTGGGCTGTATGGGGAGCAGGGGAGGTGGGCTGTATGGAGGGAGGGGAGGTGGGCTCTATAGGGAGGAGGTGGGCTCTATGGGGAGGAGGGGAGGTGGGCTGTATGGAGAGGAGGGGAGGTGTATGAGGAGGGGAGGTGGGCTGTATGGGGAGGTGGGCTGTATGAGGAGGTGGGCTGTATGAGGAGGTGGGCTGTATGGGAGGAGGTGGGCTGTATGAGGAGGTGGGCTGTATGAGGAGGTGGGCTGTATGAGGAGGTGGGCTGTATGTGTATGGAGGAGGTGGGCTGTATGGGTGGGCTGTATGAGGAGGAGGTGGGCTGTATGAGGAGGTGGACTGTATGAGGAGGTGGGCTGTATGGGGAGGTGGGCTGTATGAGGAGGTGGGCTGTATGGGGAGGAGGGGAGGTGGGCTGTATGGAGAGGAGGGGAGGTGGGCTCTATAGGGAGGAGGGGAGGTGGGCTCTATGGGGAGGAGGGGAGGTGGGCTGTATGGAGAGGAGGGGAGGTGGGCTCTATAGGGAGGAGGGGAGGTGGGCTCTATGGGGAGGAGGGGAGGTGGGCTGTATGAGGAGGTGGGCTGTATGGGAGGTGGGCTGTATGGAGAGGTGGGCTGTATGAGGAGGTGGGCTGTATGAGGAGGTGGGCTGTATGGAGAGGTGGGCTGTATGAGAGGTGGGCTGTATGAGGAGGTGGGCTGTATGAGGAGGTGGGCTGTATGAGGAGGTGGGCTGTATGGAGGAGGTGGGCTGTAATGGGGAGGAGGAGGTGGGCTGTATGAGGAGGTGGGCTGTATGAGGAGGTGGGCTGTATGAGGAGGTGGACTGTATGAGGAGGTGGGCTGTAGGGGGAGGTGGGCTGTATGAGGAGGTGGGCTGTATGGGGAGGAGGGGAGGTGGGCTGTATGGAGAGGAGGGGAGGTGGGCTCTATAGGGAGGAGGGGAGGTGGGCTCTATGGGGAGGAGGGCTGTAGGTGGGCTGTATGGGAGGTGGGCTGTGGGCTGTAGAGGAGGTGGGCTGTATGAGGAGGTGGGGAGGTGGGCTGTATGGGAGGTGGGCTGTATGAGGAGGTGGGCTGTATGAGGAGGTGGGCTGTATGGGGGTGGGCTGTATGAGGAGGTGGGCTGTATGGGGAGGTGGGCTGTAGGAGGTGGGCTGTATGAGAGGTGGGCTGTATGGGGAGGTGGGCTGTATGGGGAGGTGGGCTGTATGAGGAGGTGGGCTGTATGAGGAGGTGGGCTGTATGGGGAGGAGGGGAGGTGGGCTGTATGGGGAGGTGGGCTGTATGAGGAGGTGGGCTGTATGGGGGAGGTGGGCTGTATGGAGGAGGTGGGCTGTATGGGGAGGTGGGGAGAATGGGCTGTATGTGGAGGAGGTGGGCTGTATGGTGAGGTGGGCTGTATGAGGAGGTGGGCTGTATGGGAGGTGGGCTGTATGGGGAGGGCTGTATGGGGAGGTGGGCTGTATGGAGGAGGTGGGCTGTAGGGAGGAGGTGGGCTGGTCTCTATGGGGAGGAGGGGAGGTGGGCTGTATGGGAGGGAGGGGAGGTGGGCTGTATGGGAGGAGGGGAGGTGGGCTGTAGGAGGAGGTGGGCTGTATGAGGAGGTGGGCTGTATGGAGAGGTGGGCTGTATGAGGAGGTGGGCTGTATGAGGAGGTGGGCTGTATGAGGAGGTGGGCTGTATGAGGAGGTGGGCTGTATGAGGAGGTGGGCTGTATGAGGAGGTGGGCTGTATGGAGAGGTGGGCTGTATGGGGAGGTGGGCTGTATGGGGAGGAGGTGGGCTGTATGAGGAGGTGGACTGTATGAGGAGGTGGGCCGTATGGGGAGGTGGGGTATGAGGAGGTGGGCTGTATGGGGAGGAGGGAGGTGGGCTGTATGGAGAGGAGGGGAGGTGGGCTCTATAGGGAGGAGGAGAGGTGGGCTCTATGGGGAGGAGGGGAGGTGGGCTGTATGGAGAGGAGGGGAGGTGGGCTCTATAGGGAGGAGGGGAGGTGGGCTCTATGGGGAGGAGGGAGGTGGGCTGTATGAGGAGGTGGGCTGTATGAGGAGGTGGGCTGTATGGAGAGGTGGGCTGTATGAGGAGGTGGGCTGTATGAGGAGGTGGGCTGTATGGGGGTGGGCTGTATGAGGAGGTGGGCTGTATGGAGGAGGTGGGCTGTATGAGGAGGTGGGCTGTATGAGGAGGTGGGCTGTATGGGAGGTGGGCTGTATGAGGGAGGAGGTGGGCTGTATGAGGAGGTGGGCTGTATGAGGAGGTGGGCTGTATGAGGAGGTGGGCTGTATGAGGAGGTGGGCTGTAGGGGAGGTGGGCTGTATGGAGGTGGGCTGTGGGGAGGAGGAGTGGGCTGTATGGCTATGGGAGGAGGGGAGGTGGGCTCTATAGGGAGGAGGGGAGGTGGGCTCTATGGGGAGGAGGGGAGGTGGGCTGTATGGAGAGGGAGGGGAGGTGGGCTCTATAGGGAGGAGGGGAGGTGGGCTGTATGAGGTGGGGTAGAGGAGGTGGGCTCTATGAGGAGGTGGGCTGTATGGGGAGAGGGCTGTATGGGAGGTGGGCTCTATGGGGAGGTGGGCTGTAGGAGGAGGTGGGCTGTATGACTAGGTGGGCTGTATGGGGAGGAGGGCTGTATGAGGAGGTGGGCTGTATGAGGAGGTGGGCTGTATGAGGAGGAGGGAGGTGGGCTCTATGGGGAGGAGGTGGGCTGTATGAGGAGGTGGGCTGTATGGGAGGTGGGCTGTATGGAGAGGTGGGCTGTATGAGGAGGTGGGCTGTATGAGGAGGTGGGCTGTATGGGGAGGAGGAGGTGGGCTGTATGGGAGGTGGGCTGTATGAGGAGGTGGGCTGTATGAGGAGGTGGGCTGTATGAGGAGGTGGGCTGTATGGGCTGGAGGTGGGGCTGTATGGGGAGGTGGGCTGTATGGGGAGGAGGAGGTGGGCTGTATGAGGAGGTGGGCTGTATGAGGAGGTGGGCTGTATGGGAGGTGGGCTGTATGGGGAGGTGGGCTGTAGAGGAGGTGGGCTGTATGGGGAGGAGGGGGTGGGCTGTATGGAGGAGGAGGGGAGGTGGGCTCTATAGGGAGGAGGAGGTGGGCTCTATGGGGAGGAGGGGAGGTGGGCTGTATGGAGAGGAGGGGAGGTGGGCTCTATAGGGAGGAGGGGAGGTGGGCTCTATGGGGAGGAGGGGAGGTGGGCTGTATGAGGAGGTGGGCTGTATGGGAGGTGGGCTGTATGGAGGGTGGGCTGTATGGAGGAGGTGGGCTGTATGAGGGAGGTGGGCTGTAGGAGAGGTGGGCTGTATGAGGAGGTGGGCTGTATGAGGAGGTGGGCTGTATGAGGAGGTGGGCTGTATGGGAGGTGAGCTGAATGGGGAGGAGGGGAGGTGGGCTGTATGAGGAGGTGGGCTGTATGAGGAGGTGGACTGTATGGGAGGTGGGCTCTATGGGGAGCTGGGCTGTATGGAGAGGAGGGAGGAGGTGGGCTCTATAGGGAGGAGGGGAGGTGGGCTCTATGGGGAGGAGGGGAGGTGGGCTGTATGGAGAGGAGGGGGTGGGCTCTATAGGGAGGAGGGGAGGTGGGCTGTATGAGGTGGGGGCTGTATGAGGAGGTGGGCTCTATGAGGAGGTGGGCTGTATGGGGAGAGGGCTGTGAGGAGGTGGGCTCTATGGGGAGGTGGGCTGTATGAGGAGGTGGGCTGTATGAACGAGGTGGGCTGTATGGGGAGGAGGGCTGTATGAGGAGGTGGGCTGTATGAGGAGGTGGACTGTATGAGGAGGAGGGGAGGTGGGCTCTATGGGGAGGAGGGCTGGGCTGTATGGAGGAGGTGGGATGTATGGAGAGGTGGGCTGTATGGAGAGGTGGGCTGTATGAGGAGGTGGGCTGTATGAGGAGGTGGGCTGTATGAGGAGGTGGGCTGTATGAGGAGGTGGGCTGTATGGAGAGGTGGGCTGTATGGGGAGGAGGTGGGCTGTATGGGGAGGAGGGGAGGGGGTTGTATGAGGAGGTGGGCTGTATGAGGAGGTGGGCTGTATGAGGAGGAGGGGAGGTGGGCTGTATGGGGAGGTGGACTGTAGGGAGGTGGGCCGTATGGGAGGTGGGCTGTATGAGGAGGTGGGCTGTATGGGGAGGAGGGGAGGGGGCTGTAGGAGGAGGTGGACTGTGAGGAGGTGGGCCGTATGGGGAGGTGGGCTGTCAGGAGCCAAGGAGGTGGGATGTATGGGGAGGAGGGGAGGTGGGCTGTATGGAGAGGAGGGGAGGTGGGCTCTATGGGAGGAGGAGGTGGGCTCTAGGGGAGGAGGGTGGTGGGCTGTATGGAGAGGAGGGGAGGTGGGCTGTATGAGGAGGTGGGCTGTATGAGGAGGTGGGCTGTACTGAGGGGTTGTCAGAGGGAGGTGGGCTGTATGAGGAGGTGGACTGTATGAGGAGGAGGGGAGGTGGGCTCTATGGGGAGGAGGGGAGGTGGGCTGTATGGAGAGGTGGGCTGTATGAGGAGGTGGGCTGTATGAGGAGGTGGGGAGAATGCCTGTATGTGGAGGAGGGGAGGTGGGCTGTAACCCTGAGGTGGGCTGTATGAGGAGGTGGGCTGTATGGAAGGTGGGCTGTACCCTGAGGAGGTGGGCTGTATGGGGAGGTGGGCTGTATGAGGAGGTGGGCTGTATGAGGAGGTGGGCTGTAGGAGGAGGTGGGGAGAATGCCTGTATGGGAGGAGGGGAGGTGGGCTGTATGGTGAGGTGGGCTGTATGAGGAGGTGGGCTGTATGGAGAGGTGGGCTGTATGAGGAGGTGGGCTGTATGAGGAGGTGGGCTGTATAGGAGGTGGGCTGTATGAGGAGGTGGGCTGTAGGAGAGGTGGGCTGTATGAGGAGGTGGGCTGTTGAGGAGGTGGGCTGTATGAGGAGGTGGGCTGCCTGAGGAGGTGGGCTGTATGGAGAGGTGGGCTGTATGGGGAGGTGGGCTGTATGGGATTAGGGTGCATTGTGCTTGTACAAGGAGGGAGGTGGGCTGTATGAGGTGGGCTGTACAGGAGGTGGGCCGTATGGGGAGGTGGGCTGTATGAGGAGGTGGGCTGTATGGGGAGGAGGGGAGGTGGGCTGTATGGAGTGGAGGGGAGGTGGGCTCTATAGGGAGGAGGGAGGTGGGCTCTATGGGGAGGAGGGGAGGTGGGCTGTATGGAGAGGAGGGGAGGTGGGCTCTATAGGGAGGAGGGGAGGTGGGCTCCTGGGGAGGAGGGGAGGTGGGCTGTAATGAGGAGGTGGGCTGTATGAGGAGGTGGGCTGTATGAGGAGGTGGGCTGTTGAGGAGGTGGGCTGTGTATGCGGAGGTGGGCTGTATGGGGAGGAGGGGAGGTGGGCTGTATGAGGAGGTGGGCTGTATGAGGAGGTGGGCTGTATGGGAGGTGGGCTGTATGGGGAGGAGGGGAGGTGGGCTGTATGAGAAGGTGGGCTGGAGGAGGTGGGCTGTCCATGAGGAGGTGGGCTGTATGAGGGAGGAGGAGGTGGGCTGTATGAGGAGGTGGGCTGGAGGAGGTGGGCTGTATGAGGAGGTGGGCTGTATGAGGAGGTGGGCTGTATGTGGTGGGCTGTATGGGGAGGTGGGCTGTATGGGGAGGTGGGGCAAATGGATGTATGGGGAGGAGGGGAGGTGGGCTCTATGGGGAGGAGGGGAGGTGGGCTCTTAGGGAGGAGGGGAGGTGGGCTCTATGGGGGAGGGGAGGTGGGCTCTATAGGGAGGAGGGGAGGTGGGCTCTATAACGGGAGGAGGGGAGTTGGGCTCTATAGGGAGGAGGAGTTGGGCTCTATGGGGAGGAGGGGAGGTGGGCTCTATAGGGAGGAGGTGGTGGGCTGTATGAGGAGGAGGGGAGGTGGGCTCTATGGGGAGGAGGGGAGGTGGGCTGTATGAGGAGGTGGGCTGTATGAGGAGGTGGGCTGTATGAGGAGGTGGGCTGTATTAGGAGGTGGGCTGTATGAGGAGGTGGGCTGTAGGCTGGGTGGTGGGCTGTATGGGGAGGAGGGGAGAGTGGGCTGTATGAGGAGGTGGGCTGTATGAGGAGGTGGGCTGTATGAGGAGGAGGGCGGTGGGCTGTTATGAGGAGGTGGGCTGAGAGGAGGTGGGCTGTATGAGGAGGTGGGCTGTATCAGGAGGTGGGCTACATGAGTAGGTGGGCTGTATGGGGAGGTGGGCTGTATGGGGAGGTGGGCTGTATGGGGAGGTGGGGCGAATGGATGTATGGGGAGGAGGGGAGGTGGGCTCTATGGGAGGAGGGGAGGTGGGCTCTATAGGGAGGAGGGGAGGTGGGCTCTATAGGGAGGAGGGGAGGTGGGCTCTATAGGGAGGAGGGGAGGTGGGCTCTATGGGGAGGAGGGGAGGTGGGCTCTATAGGGAGGAGGGGAGGTGGGCTCTCCTGGGGAGGAGGGGAGGTGGGCTCTATAGGGAGGAGGGGAGGTGGGCTCTATGGGGAGGAGGGGAGGTGGGCTGTATGAGGAGGAGGGGAGGTGGGCTCTAGGAAGGAGGGCTCTATGGGGAGGAGGGGAGGTGGGCTCTATGGGAACGGTTCTTATTTTGGTCTTAGAGAAATGATCAATCTTGTGAAAATGGCTTTGGATGGCTGGAGGCCAGCATCTAACATTCCATAACGTTTTGCCCTACTAAACACAGCAACAAGCATGCAAGGCGTTTAGTCCCTAAAGGCTGCGTGGCGATTGGTGGAAAGCAAACCAATCCATCAGCAGTCAGTTCTTTATGAAGTGTGTGTGGCAAGCCATGCAGCTGCCACTTAACGTCCCCCTCTCATCTGTCAGATGGTGGTGGTGTGTTGTGTGTGTGCTTGTGTGTTTCAGATGTGTGTGTGTGCAACATGGTAAAAACCATGGTGCCCATATGCGCTGTCTTCGCCATGGGGTGTCACTCCATCACCTCACTAAGGATCAGTGTGCGTGTTCTCTCTAAGGATGTGGAAGAGAGAAGGAGGTAGAGATGGCAACACCCATCTGGGAAGAGTTGTCAGGAGCCAACAGGGTGACTGAGGGGTTGTCAGGATCCAACAGGGTGACAGAGGGGTTGTCAGGAGCCAACAGGGTGACTGAGGG
The DNA here is from genome assembly GCF_034236695.1 of Oncorhynchus nerka. NCBI lineage: Eukaryota > Metazoa > Chordata > Actinopteri > Salmoniformes > Salmonidae > Oncorhynchus > Oncorhynchus nerka. The sequence goes on along the minus strand of NW_027040308.1, from coordinate 132,164 downwards.
GTTGTCAGGAGCCAACAGGGTGACTGAAGGGTTGTCAGGATCCAACAGGGTGACTGAGGGGTTGTCAGGAGCCTACATGGTGACTGAGGGGTTGTCAGGATCCAACAGGGTGACTGAGGGGTTGTCAGGAGCCAACAGGGTGACTGAGGGGTTGTCAGGAGCCAACAGGGTGACTGAAGGGTTGTCAGGATCCAACAAGGTGACTGAGGGGTTGTCAGGAGCCAACAGGGTGACTGAAGGGTTGTCAGGAGCCTACATGGTGACTAAGGGGTTGTCAGGAGCCAACAGGGTGACTGAGGGGTTGTCAGAGCCAACAGGGTGACTGAGGGGTTGTCAAGATCCAACAGGGTGACTGAAGGGTTGTCAGGAGCCAACAAGGTGACTGAGGGGTTGTCAAGATCCAACAGGGTGACTGAGGGGTTGTCAGGACCCTAACCCTAACCCTAACGCTAACCCTAACCCTAACCCAAAACCCTAACCCTGACCCTGACCCTGACCCTAACGCTAACCCTAACCCTAACCCAAAACCCTAACCCTAACCCTGACCCTGACCCTAACGCTAACCCTAACCCTAACCCAAAACCCTAACCCTAACCCTGACCCTAACGCTAACCCTAACCCTAACCCAAAACCCTAACCCTAATCCTAACCCTAACCCTACTTGAAGGTAACGGAGCACAATATTGACCCTAGTGTCCAGTTTCCACGTTATTGCCCAACATCCTCAGACATGGATGGACATCGAGTACTGACTTGTATATCACTGGTGACCTGCCTGGTGAGGTCAACAGTAGTACACTATACTGTACAGGGATTAGGTGCATTGACTTTATATCACTGGTGACCTGCCTGGTGAGGTCAACAGTAGTACACTATACTGTACAGGGATTAGGGTGCATTGCCTTGTATATCACTGGTGACCTGCCTGGTGAGGTCAACAGTAGTACACTATACTGTTCAGGGATTAGGGTGCATTGAATACTTGATGGAGACAGTATATCACTGGTGACCTGCCTTCAGACAAGGTCAACAGTAGTAACACTATACTGTACAGGGATTAGGGTGCATTGTCTACGTAAATATCACTGGTGACCTGCCTGGTGAGGTCAACAGTAGTACACTATACTGTATAGGGATTAGGTGCATTGTAAATCACTGGTGACCTGCCTGGTGAGGTCAACAGTAGTACACTATACTGTACAGGGATTAGAGTGCATTGTAAATCACTGGTGACCTGCCTGGTGAGGTCAAAAAACTCTCCAATCTGGATCTGAATTTAAGAAAAGGTCACCTGCACGAGTTGCTCCATGTGGGCGTTGCTCCATGTGGGCGTTGCTGCATGTGGGAGTTGCTCCATGCGGGAGTTGCTCCATGCGGAGTTGCTCCATGTGGGAGTTGGTTGCTCCATGTGGGAGTTTCTCCATTATGGGGTAGTTGTTCCATGTGGGAGTTGCACCATGATGGGAGTTGGTTGCTCCATGTGGGAGTTGGATGCTCCATGTGGGAGTTGGGTGCTCCATGTGGTAGTTGCACCATGTGGGAGTTGCTCCATGGGGAGTTGGTTGTCCATGTAGTTGGACCATGTGTGAGTGCTCCATGTGGGAGTTGCTCCATGTGGGCGTTGCTCCATGTGGGAGTTGTTCCATGGGGAGTTGCACCATGTGGGAGTTGGTTGCTCCATGTGGGAGTTGGATGCTCCATGTGGGAGTTGTGTGTCATCATGGTAGTTGCACCATGTGGGAGTTGCTCCATGGGGAGTTGGGTGCTCCATGTTAGTTGCACCATGTGGTAGTTGCAAAATGTGGGAAAAGCTCCATGTGGGAGTTGGTTGCTCCATGTGGTAGTTGCACCATGTGGGAGCTGCTCCATGTGGAGTTGCTCCATGTGGGCGTTGCTCCATGTGGGCGTTGCTGCATCTTTCGGAACCCTTTATACTTCTATTGGTCCATGTTTAAGACCATCTGGATTCCGATTAACAGGTGGGGAGGTGGTCCAGTATACTAGGTGGTGGTAATGAACCATAACGTTGGATGCCAAACATCGAAAAACACCACAGAAGAAGAAGAGGCAGAGGAGACACCAGTAGGTAGCTAGCTAGGACAACAAAGACAGGTGGGAGGCTGGGATGACACCATTAGCTAAGCTACAACAATGGTAGAGGGGATGAAAGACACTGTATAATAGCTAGCTAGGAGTCCAGTACACAGGCGAGAGGCGGGGTCGAAGGACGCTGTGTGCTAGCTAGCTAGGACTCCAGTTTCAGGCAAGAGGTGGGGGCCAAGGACACTGTGCAATAGCTAGCTAGGACTCCAGTACTCAGACGAGAGGCGGGGGCGAAGGACGCTGTGTCCTAGCTAGCTAGGACTCCAGTACTCAGGCAAGAGGTGGGGAGACCTCCAATAGCGAAGGACACTGTGCTAGCTAGCTAGGACTCCAGTACTCAGACGAGAGGCGGGGGCGAAGGACGCTGTGTGCTAGCTAGCTAGACTCCTGTCTTCACTAACCCCGCCTGCCGAACACTGCTTTCCCACCATACGGCGAGGGCGTCTGTCTGATGATTAATTACATCACTTCCTCTCAGCGTTGATAATGAGAGGGGAGGGGTGGCTGGTGTGTCAGTTACATCTCCTATCCAACACATCAATAGATTGAATAGACATACATTTTAAGCTAAAGCATTGCTATTTCATTATTACTATGATGTTGTCACAGCCTAAACAACAAACTTTTATCACGTGTTTATTTCCCTTCTGACCCACACGTTAGACGATCAGGGAAATCCACAAGCATGATGATGGCGTGCATTTACGAGGAGGGGGGGTGTTCCTGCAGCTGTGCCCAACATGCAAGGAACCAATGGGATGTTCACAAGGTGGAGTTCCTGCAGATGAAGGAATGCTCACATTCAGGAATGCCCCCAAATTGCAGTCTGCAATCACACTATTGGAATTTTAAGAAAATAGCACCTGTAAACTTTTGTAAAATCAAACAAGACACCACTATGATCTGTAAATATACAGAGTAACAATTCACCACTAAGATCTGTAATTATACAGAGTAACAATTCACCACTAAGATCTGTAATTATACAGAGTAACAATTCACCACTACGATCTGTAAATATACAGAGTAACATCACCACTACGATCTGTAAATATACAGAGTAACAATTCACCACTACGATCTGTAAATATACAGAGTAACAATTCACCACTACGATCTGTAAATATACAGAGTAACAATTCACCACTAAGATCTGTAATTATACAGAGTAACATTTACAAACGGAAAGCTTGACACAGAAACGCAAAAAACCTGATTGGCATCTTTACCTCCATTTGCATATCATTACATTCCACTAATTACTATCATTTGGAATTCACCCAGTTATTGTTAACTCTTGTAGTAAAAGAACAGAGAGAGACTTAACACTCCTAAACCATCTATTATGTTCTCTGCTTCCCAGAGTGTGTTTTAGTAACTAGGTCACACTTCACCTCTAAGGCGAGAGAAAGACATGATTCTGTTCTGTGTGTGTGTGTGTGTGACATGATTAGTAACGTGCGCGTGTGTGCGAAAATACCATTCTTTTTGATGTACCTTTAGAACCAGCTTTAAATCATGCAGATTCTGTTGTATGATGTAAATTGTGTATTTGAGCAGTTTCAAACACGTAAAGGTAAACTACTACCACTTGAATAAAGAACATTATCATCTGCATAAAAATGAACATCTGCTGTTTCAATAAGATCCCCAATGTTGTTGTGTGCAAAATGAACAACAATGGGCCCAAAATAGAACCTTGCGGAACACCTGAGCACACCTCTATGGACTGATGTGCAACCATCCGCCATTACACATTGTGTACGATTTGATAGATTGGTGGTTTATAAATCAATCTGAGCATGACCAGTGTTCCACAACATGTGTGTGTGTGCGCGTGTGTGCGTGTGTGTGCGTGTGTGTGTGTCCAACAAGGTGCTTGCAAACAACACAATGTAACTTTGTGTGTGTGTGTGTGTGTGTGTGCGCGTGTTGTGTGTGCGTGTGTGTCTGTGTGTGCGTGCAAGGTGCTTGTACTGTAGTCCAGGGTTATGTGATTAGTTCAGGGAGTTTCTTTCAGAGCATGAAACAGGAAACAGGAAACAGGAAGCACTAAAGGCCCAGCATTGATTGGTCGACGTGACGGATGTAATGCTATGTGGGGTCACGTTCAACGCCCCACACTGACCTTTTAAATCCACCTGACGAGAAGAGAGAAACAGCCGGATGAACCATGTGATGCTGGGTTTTATCTATGGAGCCGATAGTGGAGATGAATAAGGTGGAATGAGATGATGAAAACAAAGAACCATTTGATGCTGGGTTCTCTTTTATCTTAACTATTGACCAGGCAAGTCACCGAGGAACAGCGAGTTAACTGCCTTGTTCTGGAGCATAACGACAGATTTGTAGCTTGTTGGCTCGGGATTTGATCCAGCAACCTTCCGGTTACTAGTCCAACAGCTCTAACCACTAGGCTACCTGTCAAACCTACTAGTGGAGATGAATAGATGGAACGAGATGAGGAAAACATTGAGGTTGCTGATGTTAAATGTACAGGTTTGTTGTGGTGTCAGTCAATAACTTGTATTTGTTAGAGTACATTTTCAACAGTCAATAACTTATATTTCATAGATATTTTTCCAACAGTCAATAATTTGTATTTGTTAGATACATTTCCAACAGTAGGGGATTTACGAAGCAGGTTTATATTACAATGTGTCTTTAATTTACAATAGGTTTGTATTCACTTAAACAAACACAATACACACACTCACACTCACAATTTACACACACAAATTCACGCACACACCATCAATCAAGTGACATGCCGTGATTTTTAACAGAACATGATAGAGACAGATCTGTGTGGGTGTGTGTGTGTGTCTGTGTGTGTGTGTGTGTGTGTGTGTGTCTGTTTGTGTGTGAACTTGTGTGTAAATGTGTGTGTGTGTGTGTGTGTGTGTGTGTGTGTGTGTGTGTGTGTGTGTGTATGTGTGGCAGGTGGGTTACTGCCAGAGGTTCTGTCAACACTAGGCTCAGACCAGGATTGATCACAGGATCCATTTAAATGTCTCAGAATACTAAACATGATGGAGACAAAAGCAAGGCCAGTTTTCTGTCCTTTATGATTCAGAACACATTCAGACAAACACACACACACACCATATAAAACATTAAAAACATGTTTTCTGAACTAAAATGGGATGTATGTCTGCGTAAATAATATGATTGAGGTTTAAGTGGCATCCCCATTTGAATGACTGAGCTGTGTATGAAAAGTGTATTTTCAAAACACTATATCCATCCATTTTAAACTACATCCAAAACACTATATCTGTCATCATCGTCATAATGAGTGGACCAAGACGCAGCGTGGTATTGTTTTCTTTTCCCGACTCTTTTCTCTGTTATCAATGATGTCTGTCATTGAACAACCTCGATTCCCTGATCCACCTCAAACACGACACCATTCTATTTCATCATGTCTGTCATTGGACACTGTGCTATCTAACCTCCAAACGATTAATGCCATATTGCACTCAAACACTCCAACTGCTCTTAATTTACGCAATAAAACCAAATGCATGCTTTTCAACCGATTTCTGAAAATGGACCCGCATGCCCGTATTGGCATCACCACCCTGGATGGTTCCGACCTTGAATATGTGACATCTATATAACTATCTACTGCTCTAGGTGTCTGGCTAACTGCAAACTAACCTTCCAGACTCACATCAAACATCTCAATCGAAAATCAAATCAAGAGTCTATAACTTTCTATTCCGCAACAAAGCCTCCTTCACTCTATAAGCTTACCCTAGTAAAACTGACTATCCTACCGATCCTCGATTTAAACTAACTGTCATCTACAAAATGGCTGTTAAACACTCTACTCAGCAAACTGGATGCAGTCTATCATAGTGCCATCCGTTTTGTCACCAAAGCACCTTATACCACCCACCACTCGACTCTGTAACTGCTCTTAAACTAACTCTGACTCTATAACTTTCACATGTTAAACTAACTCTGGCTCCAGGTCATCTACAAGTCCATGCTAGGTAAAGCTCCGCCTTATCTCAGTTCACTGGTCACTAATGACAACACCCATCCGTTAGCACACGCTCCAGCAGGTGTATCTCACTGATCATCCCTAAAGCCAACACCTCATTTGGCCGCCATGTTAAAGTACTCTGCTGCCTGTGACTGGAATGAACTGCAAAAATCGCTAAGTTGGAGACTTTTATCTCCTCACCAACTTCAAACATCAGCTATCCGAAACAGCTAACTCTATAACTGCAGCTGTTAAATAACTCTATTCTAATAGCCCACCCATTTTAACCTACCTCATCCCCATACTGTTTTTAAACTACTGACTCTTTAAATTTTATTTATTTATTTATTTACTTTTCTGACTCTTTTTTCACATGTTAAACTATCTCTACCTGTACATGACCATCTCTGATCTTTTATCACCCCAGTGTTAAACTGCAAAATTGTATTATTCGCCTACCTCCTCATGCCTTTTGCAAACATTGACTATATAGACTGCCCATTTTATTTCTAACTCTGTTATTGACTTGTTAAACTTAACTCCATGTGTAACTCTGTGTTGTCTGTTCAAACTAACACTGCTATGCTTTCATCTTGGCCAGGTGACTCAGTAAATGAGAACTTGTTCTCAACTAGCCTACCTGGTTAAATAAAGGTGAAATAAAAAAATAAAAATTGTTCCTCTTCTTTATTTATGAATTGAAAACTCAAAGAAACAAAACACAATGAATAGCAAAAAACTAACTCTGACTCTAATAATTGTCATTATGGGGTATAACTGTGATGTCATTATTTCACATTGTATGTCATTATGGGGTATTGTGACTGTCATCATGGGGTATTGTTATGTCATTATGGGACTATTGTAATGTCATTATGGGGTATTGTGATGTCATTATGGGGTATTGTGATGTCATTATGCGGTATTGTGATGTCATTATGGGGTATTGTGATGTCATTATGGGGTAAACTGAACTCATTATGGGGTATTGTATATCATTATGGGGTATTGTGATATCATTATATTGTGATGGCATTATGGGGTATTGTGATGTCATTAAACTATTGTGTCTAGTTTGATTAGGGAAGAAAGAAAAAATTTCAATATATTTTAAATAAAGCTGAACGTAAACAAAATGTGGAAAAAGTCAAGAGGTCTGAATACTTTCCAATGCTCTGTATGTCCGTCTCGTTAACCTTAGCTGGAATGGAATGTTCTATCCTTCATAGTTGAAACTACCGACTCTATGTGGTTGTCAAGCTATCTTAAGACTAATCTCCTTCTGTACAATATGTTGCTCTGGATAAGACCATCTGCTGAGTGATTAAAATATCAAATGTAAAAAATAAAAAAACTGTTTTATTTAATTTATTTATTTAACCTTTTTTTTTTTTTTACATGTTTTTCTCATTGAGAAAACATCTCTTTTCCAAGAGAGACCTGGTCCAATAGTAGCCAAGAGAGACCTGGTCCAATAGCAGCCAAGAGAGACCTGGTCCAATAGCAGCCAAGAGAGACCTGGTCCAATAGCAGCCAAGAGAGACCTGGTCCAATAGCAGCCAAGAGAGACCTGGTCCAATAGCAGCTAAGAGAGACCTGGTCCAATAGCAGCATGGGGAACAGAGTTTCAGGCAAAACATCTCTTTTCCAAGAGAGACCTGGTCCAATAGCAGCCAAGAAAACCTGGTCCAATAGCAGCCAAGAGAGACCTAACTTTCCAAAACAGCCAAGAGAGACCTGGTCCAATTTAAAAGAGAGGCCTGGTCCAATAGCAGCCAAGAGAGACCTGGTCCAATAGCAGCCAAGAGAGACCTTTTCCAATAGCAGCAGGGGGAAACAGTTTCAGGCAAGACATCTTACATTCACTAACACAACTTAAACACAGCTATAGACACACATACAGTACAACAATTATAAACTAACTATTACTCTAAAACAAAAACATTTTGACTAAAAAACAGCTGTCCTAAAGACAATTCCACTCTTCCTGACATTGACATCGATCAAGTGTTAAAACTAAACTAAAACCAGATCATCAAATTTTAAATTGTTCAAGAGAATTCCAGGACCACTGAGCTGAGTAACTAAAACTATTTTAATGTCCTGTTCTAATTTTTGATTCTGTTAAACTAACTTGAACTCTACAGTAATTGATATTTATTTACCTCATTTACAAAAAGAAAGAGATAACATGTCATTTTTACCCAATCTGGCCTTATAAATCAGTGTATACCAGTGTTTAAGCCTACTACACAAGGTCAGTGTATACCAGTGTTTAAGCCTACTACACAATCAGTGCCGTGATCATCATTGTGATCTCTACAGCGCTGCTGCCTGGTAAATCATTAAACTTGAGCAGACGTTTTGGATTCATAATGAACCTGAGTGCTGTATGATATACTGAATCAAGTGCTCTCAGGGTCGTGGCTGAGGCCGACATGTATATAACATCACTACAATCTAAAACCGACAGTAATGTACATCGTACCAGCTCCTTCCTGGCCTCCAGGTGAGGGGGTCTGTGTGATCATCAGGGCCAAATCAGTATGTTTTACAGATCTCATATCTTTAAAAGATACTTATACAGTGGTCACAAATGCATCATTTGTAGAGTCTCTTTGGTGATGGCCATAGTGGAGTTTGGAGTGTGACTGTTTGAGGTTGTGGACAGGTGTCTTTTATACTGATAACAAGTTCAAACAGGTGCCATTAATGGTGGTAATTGGTGAGTGGGTGGACAGAGGAGCCTCTTAAAGAAGAAGTTACAGGTCTGGTGAGAGCCAGAAATCTTGCTTGTTTGTAGGTGACCAAATACTGATTTTCCACCATAATTTGGTGGTAAATTCATAAAAAATCCTACAATGTGATTTTCTGGTTTTTTGGTCATTTTCTGGTGGTAGTTGAAGTGTAACTATGATGAAAATTACGGGCCTCTCATCTTTTTAAGTGGGAGAACTTGCACAATTGGTGGCTGACTAAATACTGGTTTGCCCCACTGTATATATTTGAGTTATTTGTTACATTTGACTGTGTAAAACCTGCAGTACCACTGATTTCTCTGAGGGTGAGGTTGGATATACAGTATTTTGAAGAAAAACATGATTATTTGTCTCTCTGAAAAGGAAACAATCAAGTGATAGATTTGAAACAAATACATGTCTGTCATTGAACAACCTCATTCCATGATTAGATACTGATGGCTAAACAAACACACACCAATCTGTTTCATCATGTCTGTCATTGAACAACCTCATTCCATGATTAGAAAGCTAAACAAACACACACCAATCTGTTTCATCATGTCTGTCATTGAACAACCTCATTCCATGATTAGAAAGCTAAACAAACACACACCAATCTGTTTCATCATGTCTGTCATTGAACAACCTCATTCCATGATTAGAAAGCTAAACAAACACACACCAATCTGTTTCATCATGTCTGTCATTGAACAACCTCATTCCATGATTAGATAGCTAAACAAACACACACCAATCTGTTTCATCATGTCTGTCATTGAACAACCTCATTCCATGATTAGAAAGCTAAACAAACACACACCAATATGTTTCATCATGTCTGTCATTGAACAACCTCATTCCATGATTAGATAGCTAAACAAACACACACCAATCTGTTTCATCATGTCTGTCATTGAACAACCTCATTCCATGATTAGATATTGTAGCTAAACAAACACACACTCAATCTGTTTCATCATGTCTGTCATTGAACTAACCTCATTCCATGATTAGATAGCTAAACAAACACACACCAATCTGTTTCATCATGTCTGTCATTGAACAACCTCATTCCATGATTAGAAAGCTAAACAAACACACACCAATCTGTTTCATCATGTCTGTCATTGAACAACCTCATTCCATGATTAGAAAGCTAAACAAACACACACCAATCTGTTTCATCATGTCTGTCATTGAACAACCTGGTGATTCCATGATTAGATATTGGTAAACAAACACACACCAATCTGATTTCATCATGTCTGTCATTGAACAACCTGGTGGTTCCATGATTAGATATTGTGGTAAACAAACACACACCAATCTGATGGTCATTTACTTACAATAAAACAATAGAAACACATTTTCTAACATTTCTGAAAATGGAGGCATAGAGTATTGGAATAAAATGGAGATTAATGGTGTGATGCATGTGATATAACTGGATCTACTGCTCTAACTAACTCTGACTCTATAACTTTCACATGTTAAACTAACTCTGACTCTATAACTTTCACATGTTAAACTAACTCTGACTCTGGTAACTTTGGTGTTAAACTAACTCTGACTGGTAACTTTCACATGTTAAACTAACTCTGACTCTATAACTTTCACATGTTAAACTAACTCTGACTCTATAACTTTCACATGTTAAACTAACTGGTGACTGGTATAACTTGGTGACATGTTAAACTAACTCTGACTCTATAACTTTCACATGTTAAACTAACTCTGACTCTATAACTTTCACATGTTAAACTAACTCTGACTCTATAACTTTCACATGTTAAACTAACTCTGACTCTATAACTTTCACATGTTAAACTAACTCTGACTCTATAATTTGGTGTTAAACTAACTCTGACTCTATAACTTTCACATGTTAAACTAACTCTGACTCTATAACTTTCATATTTAAAACTAACTCTGACTCTATAACTTTTATATTTGAATCTATCTCCAATATAACTTTCATATTTCAAACTAACTCTGACTCTACAACTTTCATATTTCAAAGTGGAAAGTTTCTACACCTTGATAAGGATGGAAAATAAATCACTACTACAACTTCCATTGAGAATAAATATTGCATGAGCCGGTTTCAGAGGTCCATCGGAAAATATAGTAAATAATAGATTATGAAAGTTCAAAATCATTCCACATCGAGCTTATGGATGTTCATCAGTCAGCTAGTGATCAGCTGACAACATCAGACCAGGGATGTGTGTGTGTGTGTGTGTGTGTGTGTGTGTGTGTGTGTGTGTGTGTGTGTGTGTGTGTGTGTGTGTGTGTGTGTGTGTGTGCGTCAGAATATGTACCCCTACGAAAGGTCATGCTGCTCATCGGCTCTTGGGATTTCGATGGTGATGATGGTGATGGTGGTGACGTTAATGGTGGTGATGATGGTGGTGGGGTTAATGGTGGTGGTGGTGGTGGTGGTGGTGGTGGTGGTGATGGTGATGGTGATGGTGACGGTGGTGGTGGTGATGGTGGTGGTGATGGTGGTGGTGGTGATATGTGATGATGGTGGTGGTGGTGGAGGTGGTGGTGGTGACGGTGGTGGTGGTGTGGTGGAGATGGTGGTGGTGGAGGTGGTGGGGGGGGGGGTGGTGGTGGTGATGGTGGTGGTGGTGGTGGTAGTGATGCTGGTGGTGGTGGTGGTGGTGGTGGTATGTGATGATGGTGGTGGTGGTGGAGGTGGTGGTGGTGATCCATGGTGGTGGTGGTGTGGTGGAGATGGTGGTGGAGATGGTGGTGGTGACGGTGGTGGAGATGGTGGTGGTGGTGGTGGTGGTGGTAGTGATGCTGGTGGTGGTGGTGGTATGTGATGATGGTGGTGGTGGTGGAGGTGGTGGTGGTGATCCATTGGTGGTCCTTGGAGATGGTGGTGGTCCATCCATGGTGGAGATGGTGGTGGTGGTAGTGATGCTGGTCCATTAATGGTGGTGGTGGTGATCCCTGATGATTCCTCCTTCCCTGGTGATGGTGGTGGTCCATGTGATGATGGTGGTGGTGGTGGTGGTGGTGGTGGTCCCTGGAGGTGGTGGAGGTGGTGATCCGTGGTGGTAGTGGTGGTGGAGGTGGTGGTCCCTCCATCCATTCCTGGTGGTTCACAGTGATGGTGGTGGTGATTCCTCCTGATGGGGTGGGGGTGGTGGTGATGGTGGTGGTATCCATGATGGTGGTGGTGGTGGTGGTGGTGGTGGTGGTGGTGGAGGTGGTGGTGGTGATGGTGGTGGTGGTGGAGGTGGTGGTGGTGGCCTGGTGGTGATGATGGTGGTGGTGGTGGAGGTGGTGGTGGTGACGGTGGTGGTGGTGGTGGAGGTGGTGGTGGTGATCCATGGTGGTGGTGGTGACATGGTGGAGATGGTGGTGGTGGTGATGGTGGTGGTGGTAGTGATGCTGGTGTTAATGGTGGTGGTGGTGGTGGTGATGGTGATCCCTCCATCCATGGTGATGGTGGTGGTGGTCCCATGATGGTCCCTCCTGATCCCATCCCTGATCCATTGGTGGTGATGGTCCCCTGATGGTCCATCCATGGTGGTGGTGTCACCTGGAGATGGTGGTGGTGATGGTGGGGGTGGTGGTGGTGGTGGTATGTCCCATGGTGGTGGTGGTGGTGGTGGTGGTGGTGGTGGTGGTGGTCCCTCCATCCATTCCTGGTAGTGGAGGTGGTGGTGGTGACGGTGGTGGTGGTGGTGTGGTGGTGACCCTGGTGGAGATGGTGGTGGTGGTAGTGATGCTGGTGTTAATGGTGGTGGTGGTGGTGGTCCATGGTGACTGTGACCTTGGTGATGGTGGTGGTGGTTCCATCCCTCCTTCCCCCCCCATCCCTCCATCCATTCCTCCCTCCTTCCCCTCCCATCCCTCCATCCATTCCTCCCTCCTTCACCCTCCCATCCCTCCATCCGTTCCTCCCTCCTTCACCTCCCATCCCTCCATCCATTCATCCCTCCTTCCCCCTCCCATCCCTCCATCCATTCCTCCCTCCTTCACCTCCCATCCCTCCATCCATTCCTCCCTCCTTCACCTCCCATCCCTCCATCCATTCATCCCTCCTTCCCCTCCCATCCCTCCATCCATTCCTCCCTCCTTCACCTCCCATCCCTCCATCCATTCCTCCCTCCTTCACCTCCCATCCCTCCATTCCATTCCTCCCTCCTTTCCTCCCATCCCTCCATCCATTCCTCCCTCCTTCCCCTCACATCCCTCCATCCATTCCTCCCTCCTTCCCCCACATCCCTCCATCCATTCCTCCCTCCTTCACCTCCCATCCCTCCATCCATTCCTCCCTCCTTCCCCCTCACATCCCTCCATCCATTCCTCCCTCCTTCCCCTCCCATCCCTCCATCCATTCCTCCCTCCTTCACCTCCCATCCCTCCATCCATTCCTCCCTCCTTCACCTCCCATCCCTCCATCCATTCCTCCCTCCTTCACCTCCCATCCCTCCATCCATTCCTCCCTCCTTCACCTCCCATCCCTCCATCCATTCCTCCCTCCTTCCACCTCCCATCCCTCCATCCATTCCTCCCTCCTTCACCTCCCATCCCTCCATCCATTCCTCCCTCCTTCCACCTCCCATCCCTCCATCCATCCCTCCCATCCCTCCCTTTATTGTAGATATAACCTTCACTGAGAGAAATTATATTTATTGTAGATACTGTATATCCTTCACTGAGAGACATGTTGTTTATTGTAGCTATATCCTTCACTGAGATACAAGTTGTTTATTGTAGCTATATCCTTCACTGAGATACAAGTTGTTTATTGCAGCTATATCCTTCACTGAGAGGCATGTGGTTTATTGCAGCTATAGTAATTTGTTCTATATCCTTCACTGAGAGACATGTTGTTAATTGTAGCTGTATCCTTCACTGAGAGGCATGTGATTTATTGTAGCTATATTCTTCACTGAGAGACATGTTGTTTATTGTAGCTATATCCTTCACTGAGAGATATGTTGTTTCTTGTAGCTAAATCCTTCACTGAGAGACATGTTGTTTATTGTAGATATAGTTATTGTAGCTAAATCCTTCACTGAGAGACATGTTGTTTATTGTAGATATAGTTCTTGTAGCTAAATCCTTCACTGAGAGACAAGTTGTTTATTGTAGCTAAATCCTTCACTGAGAGACATGTTGTTTACTGTAGATATAGTTATTGTAGCTGTATCCTTCACTGAGAGACATGTTGTTTATTGTAGCTGTATCCTTCACTGAGAGACATGTTGTTTATTGTAGCTGTATCCTTCACTGAGAGACATGTTGTTTATTGTAGCTGTATCCTTCACTGAGAGACATGTTGTTTATTGTAGCTGTATCCTTCACTGAGAGACATTTTATTTATTGTAGCTGTATCCTTCACTGAGAGACATGTTGTTTATTGTAGCTGTATCCTTCACTGAGAGACATGTTGTTTATTGTAGCTGTATCCTTCACTGAGAGACATGTTGTTTATTGTAGCTGTATCCTTCACTGAGAGACATGTTGTTTATTGTAGCTGTATCCTTCACTGAGAGACATGTTGTTTATTTAAACCACACACAGATTCTTTGCAACAGCACAATGCCAGTTCCACTTCAACTCACAAACTCTTTGTTAGTTTGGCTGAGATCGAATGCATTATATAACACATTATGAGTGTTTCCTTGCATCCCAAATGACACCCTGTTGCCTTCATAGTGCACTGCTTTTTTAACCAGAACCCTATGGCACCCTATTCCCGTCATAGTGCACTGCTTTTAACCAGAACCCTATGGCACCCTATTCCCTTCATAGTGCCCTGCTTTTAACCAGAACCCTATGGCACCCGAATCAAAAGCATTGCTCCATGAAGAAAATAGGGAGTCATTTGGGATGCAGAGAGAAATAAAGCAGGAAGGTCAGAGGAGGTGTCAACGCAATAATGAGATAAGAGGATGGAGGGGTCATAGGTCGCATGACCTCGAGAACAGGTCCAGTTGGTTATTCAACTAGTACGTTGACCTGTGGTGGAGTCGTGCAGCTTACTAACACCATATTTTGATGGGAGGGAGAATATGCGGGGAGGGAGAGGGATCGACAGAGAGTGCTCTAAGAGAGGTCATTAATATGAGAATCCTCTTCTTCATTCCATCAGAAGCTCAGCTCAGCATAAGACTATCACTACTTCAGAGACAGCAGATTACGTATGCACGGGTCTACATCAATGTTAGTAGCTCAGTAATACATACAAATGTTAGCACTTTACTATCTCTACAGACATGTTAGTAGTTTACTATCTCTACAGTAATGTTAGTAGCTCAGTATCTCTACAGACATGTTAGTAGTTTAGTATCTCTACAGCAATGTTAGCAGTTTAGTATCTCTACAGCAATGTTAGTAGTTTAGTATCTCTACAGCAATGTTAGCAGTTTAGTATCTCTACAGCAATGTTAGTAGTTTAGTATCTCTACAGCAATGTTAGCAGTTTAGTATCTTTACAGCAATGTTAGCAGTTTAGTATCTCTACAGCAATGTTAGCAGTTTAGTATCTCTACAGCAATGTTAGCAGTTTAGTATCTCTACAGCAATGTTAGTAGTTTACTATCCCTACAGCAATGTTAGTAGTTTAGTATCTTTACAGCAATGTTAGCAGTTTACTATCTCTACAGCAATGTTAGTACTTTACTATCTCTACAGACATGTTAGCAGTTTACTATCTCTACAGCAATGTTAGTAGTTTAGTATCTCTACAGCATTGTTAGCAGTTTACTATCTCTACAGCAATGTTAGCAGTTTAGTATCTCTACAGCAATGTTAGTAGTTTAGTATCTTTACAGCAATGTTAGCAGTTTACTATCTCTACAGCAATGTTAGTAGTTTACTATCTCTACAGTAATGTTAGTAGCTCAGTATCTCTACAGACATGTTAGTAGTTTACTATCTCTACAGCAATGTTAGTAGTTTACTATCTCTACACACATGTTAGTAGTTTACTATCTCTACAGCAATGTTAGCAGTTTACTATCTCTACAGCAATGTTAGCAGTTTAGTATCTCTACAGACATGTTAACAGTTTAGTATCTCTACAGCAATGTTAGTAGTTTACTATCTCTACAGCAATGTTAGTAGTTTACTATCTCTACAGCAATGTTAGCAGTTTAGTATCTCTACAGCAATGTTAGCAGTTTAGTATCTCTACAGACATGTTAACAGTTTAGTATCTCTACAGCAATGTTAGCAGTTTACTATCTCTACAGACATGTTAGCAGTTCATTATCTCTACAGACATGTTAGCAGTTCATTATCTCTACAGACATGTTAGCAGTTCATTATCTCTACAGACATGTTAGCAGTTCATTATCTCTACAGACATGTTAGCAGTTCATTATCTCTACAGACATGTTAGCAGTTCATTATCTCTACAGACATGTTAGCAGTTTAGTATCTGTACAGCAATGTTAGCAGTTTAGTATCTCTACAGCAGTGTTAGCAGTTTAGCATCTCTACAGACATGTTAGCAGTTTAGTATCTCAGTATCTCTACCTTCAGTAGTATGGTGAGGTATCTATACATTCAGTAGTGTGGTGGGGTATCTCAGTATCTCTACCTTCATTAGTGTGGTGAGGTATCTCTACCTTCAGGAGTGTCGTGAGGTATCTCAGTATCTCTACCTTCAGTAGTATGGTGCGGTATCTCAGTATCTCTACCTTCAGTAGTGTGTTGAGGTATCGCAGTATCTATACCTTCAGTAGTGTGTTGAGGTATCTCAGTATCTCTACCTTCAGTAGTATGGTGAGGTATCTCTACCTTCAGTAGTATGGTGAGGTATCTCAGTAGCTCTACCTTCAGTAGTGTGGTGAGGTATCTCAGCATCTCTACCTTCAGTAGTATGGTGAAGTATCTCTACCTTCAGTAGTATGGTGAGGTATCTCTGCCTTCAGTAGTATGGTGAGGTATCTCAGTATCTCTGCCTTCAGTAGTATGGTGAGGTATCTCTACCTTCAGTAGTATGGTGAGGTATCTCTACCTTCAGTAGTATGGTGAGGTATCTCAGTATCTCTACCTTCAGTAGTGTGGTGAGGTATCTCTACCTTCAGTAGTATGGTGAGGTATCTCAGTATCTCTACCTTCAGTAGTGTGGTGAGGTATCTCTACCTTCAGTAGTATGGTGAGGTATCTCTACCTTCAGTAGTATGGTGAGGTATCTCTACCTTCAGTAGTATGGTGAGGTATCTCAGTAGCTCTACCTTCAGTAGTGTGGTGAGGTATCAACTGATCTCCCGAGTCATGCTGTACTGGAAAGTTTCAGGAATGAGTTAAAATGAGGGAAGATAAATGATTAACCCTAAGCTAATCAATGAAGCAAGGAGGTTCATTTCGTACTGTATTCTGGGGCCTGAAGGACAGGGAATCATATACAGTGTTAATATCTTACTGTATTCTGAAGGACAGGGAATCATATACAGTGTTAATATCTTACTGTATTCTGGGACCTAATGGACAGGGAATCACATAGTGTTAATATCGTACTGTATTCTGAAGGACAGGGAATCATATACAGTGTTAATATCGTACTGTATTCTGGGGCCTGAAGGACAGGGAATCATATACAGTGTTAATATCTTACTGTATTCTGGGGCCTGAAGGACAGGGAATCACAGACTGTACCTTCACACACCTTCACTTTTTCCACAGATTGTTGCGTTCGAGTCTGAATTTAAATTGGATTCGTTTTGATGTTTTTGTCACTGGCTTAAACACAAACACACACATTATGATTTTTTTTTTTTTTTTTTTACAAATGAATAAAATATGAAAAGCTGAAATGTCTTGAGTCAACAAATACTAAACCTCTTTTGGTTTATGGAAAGCCTAACTGCGTTTAGTGGTAAACATTTGCTTAACAAGTCCCATAATAGCTTGCATGGACTTACTCTGTGTGCGATAATTGTGTTTAACATGGTTTTTTGAATGACTCTCTCATCTCTGTGTTCCCACACATACAATTATCTGTAAAGTCCCTCTGTCCAGCAGTGCATTTCAAACACCAGATTCAACCACAAAGACCAGGGAGGTTTTCCAACGGTTCACAAAGAAGGACACCTATTGGTAGATGGGTAAACATAAGTTCACAAAGAAGGGCACCTATTGGTAGATGGGTAAACATAAGTTCACAAAGAAGGGCACCTATTGGTAGATGGGTAAACATAAAAAAGCAGACAGTGAATATCCCTTTGAGCATGGGTAAATGTATTAATTACACTTTGGAGGTTGTGTCAATACAACCAAGTCACTACAGAGATACAGGCGTCCTTCCTAACTCAGTTGCCGGAGAGGAAGGAAACTGCTCAGTGATTTCACCATGAGGCCAATGGTGACTTTAAAACAGTTACAGAGTTTAATAGCTGTGATAGGATACAACTGAGGATACTCTACAATAATAACCTAAATGACAGAGTGAAAAGAAAGAAGTCTGTTCAGAAAAAAAATATTCCAAAACATTCGTCATGTTTGCAACAAGGCACTAAAGTAATACTTCAAAAAATGTGACAAAGCAAATCACTTTTTGTCCTGAATTTTTTTTTTTTGGGGGGGGTCAATCCAAAACAACATTACTAAGTACCACTCTCCATATTTTCAAGCACAGCGGTGGCTGCGTCCTGTTATGGGTATGCTTGCAATCATTAAAGGACTTTTTCAGGATAAAAAATAAACAGAATGGAGTTAAGCACAAGAGGAAAACCTGGTTCAGTCTGCTTTACACCAGACACTGGGAGAAGAATTTACCTTTCAGCAGGACAATAACCTGGTTCAGTCTGCTTTACACCAGACACTGGGAGAAGAATTTACCTTTCAGCAGGACAATAACCTGGTTCAGTCTGCTTTACACCAGACACTGGGAGAAGAATTTACCTTTCAGCAGGACAATAACCTGGTTCAGTCTGACACTGGGAGAAGAATTTACCTTTCAGTAGGACAATAACCTGGTTCAGTCTGACACTGGGAGAAGAATTTACCTTTCAGCAGGACAATAACCTGGTTCAGTCTGCTTTACACCAGACACTGGGAGAAGAATTTACCTTTCAGCAGGACAATAACCTGGTTCAGTCTGACACTGGGAGAAGAATTTACCTTTCAGCAGGACAATAACCTGGTTCAGTCTGACACTGGGAGAAGAATTTACCTTTCAGCAGGACAATAACCTGGTTCAGTCTGCTTTACACCAGACACTGGGAGATGAATTCACCTTTCAGCAGGACAATAACCTGGTTCAGTCTGCTTTCCACCAGATACTGGGAGAAGAATTTACCTTTCAGCAGGACAATAACCTGGTTCAGTCTGCTTTCCACCAGATACTGGGAGAATAATTTACCTTTCAGCAGGACAATAACCTGGTTCAGTCTGCTTTCCACCAGATACTGGGAGAATAATTTACCTTTCAGCAGGACAATAACCTACAACACAAGGTGAAATCTTACACTGGAGTTGCTTACCAAGACGACATTGAATTGGCCGAGGTACAGTTTTGACTTAAATCAACTTGAAAATCTATGACAAGACCTGAAAATGGTTGTCTATTGATGGTCAACAAACCAATTTGACAGAACTGGAAGAATTTACAAAATAATAATCGTCAAATGTTGCACAATACATGTGTAGACAGCTCTTAGTAAAGACGTACCCAGAAAGCCTCAAAGCTTTAATCACTGTCAAAGCCTCTTCTTCAAACTATTGACACATGGGGGTGTGAATAATTATGTAAATTATATAGTTCTGTATTACATTTTCAATACATTTGCCCAAAAAATGTCCAACAACATGTGTTCACTTTGTCATAATGGGGAATTGTGTGTATATGAATGAGGGGGAAATAACATACATTTAACGATTTGAATTCATTCTGTAACATAAAGACAATGTGGAATAAGGTAAAGGGGTTTGAATACCTTAACATAAACAGAATGTGGAATAAGTTAAAGGGGTTTAACATAAAGACAATGTGGAATAAGTTAAAGCGGTTTAACATAAACAGAATGTGGAATAAGTTAAAGGGGTTTAACATAAACAGAATGTGGAATAAGTTAAAGGGGTTTAACATAAACAGAATGTGGAATAAGTTAAAGGGGTTTAACATAAAGACAATGTGGAATAAGTTAATTAAGGGGTTTGAATCCTTTAACATTCACAAAATGTGGAATAAGTTAAAGGGGTTTAACATAAACAGAATGTGGAATAAGTTAAGGGGTTTGAATCCTTTAACATACACAAAATGTGGAATAAGTTAAAGGGGTTTAACATAAACAGAATGTGGAATAAGTTAAAGGGGTTTAACATAAACAGAATGTGGAATAAGTTAAAGCTGTTTAACATAAACAGAATGTGGAATAAGTTAAAGGGGTTTAACATAAACAGAATGTGGAATAAGTTAAAGGGGTTTAACATAAACAGAATGTGGAATAAGTTAAAGGGGTTTAACATAAACAGAATGTGGAATAAGTTAAAGGGGTTTAACATAAACAGACTGTGGAATAAGTTAAAGGGGTTTAACATAAAGACAATGTGGAATAAGTTAATTAAGGGGTTTGAATCCTTTAACGTTCACAAAATGTGGAATAAGTTAAAGGGGTTTAACATAAACAGAATGTGGAATAAGTTAAGGGGTTTGAATCCTTTAACATACACAAAATGTGGAATAAGTTAAAGGGGTTTAACATAAACAGAATGTGGAATAAGTTAAAGGGGTTTAACATAAACAGAATGTGGAATAAGTTAAAG
Organism: Oncorhynchus nerka; assembly: GCF_034236695.1. Classification (NCBI taxonomy): domain Eukaryota; kingdom Metazoa; phylum Chordata; class Actinopteri; order Salmoniformes; family Salmonidae; genus Oncorhynchus; species Oncorhynchus nerka. Next base: position 111,584 of record NW_027040308.1, on the reverse strand, counting down.
GGGTTTAACATAAAGACAATGTGGAATAAGTTAAAGGGGTTTGAAAACTTTAACATAAACAGAATGTGGAATAAGTTAAAGGGGTTTGAATACATTCTGAAGGCGCTGTACCGTGGACTGTATTGGTTAGTGATCCATAGTTAAAAAGTCCTTCCTCAGACTGTATTGGTTAGTGATCCATAGTTAAAAAGTCCTTCATCAGACTGTATTGGTTCAGATATATTAGAAGGTGAGGTACGACAGACACTGTCTCCATTAGGAAAATATGCTGTTTATTACTAATCCATATTTAAAAACAGGGGTGCAACTTCCACTGGGAAACGGGGGGGGGGGGATGCCCCCATTATTGTCCCCCCCCCAGTTTTATCATTGTAATGTGATAGAAAACGAGGAACCGGTGTGCTTTAGGACCAAACGGACGCCTCCCAGCGGTCGGGTAAGCTGTTTGGAGTGTTTATCCGACTGGGGAAAAAAAAGTTATGCCCTGGTTAAAAACAGGGTCAGAGAGACCTTCATCAGACTCTATTGGTTTTAAAATACTGATTGGTTCACAGCCAACCCTTTGTATAGTCCATGTACATCCATTACACAGGAGCGGAATTACATGGCCTTTGTAGAGGGACAACACTATATAATCCTGTTTTTCCGTTTCTCCAATTTATGTCTCTCACAGAATCAGGGGGATGACTTTTGAAATGCATCCCAAATGGCAACCTATTCCCTACATAGTGCACTACTTTAGACCAGAGCCCTATAGAACCATATTCCCTATATAGTGCACTACTTTACACCAGAGCCCTATAGAACACTATTCCTTATATAGTGCAATACTTTAGACCAGAGCCCTATAGAACACTATTCCTTATATAGTGCACTACTTTATACCAGAGCCCTATAGAACCCTATTCCCTATGTAGTGCACTACTTTAGACCAGAGGCCTATAGAACCATATTCCCTATATAATGCACTACTTTAGACCAGAGCCCTATAGAACACTATTCCTTATATAGTGCACTACTTTAGACCAGAGCCCTATGGCACCCTATTCCCTACATAGTACACTACTTTAGACCAGAGCCCTATAGAACCATATTCCAATATAATGCACTACTTTAGACCAGAGCCCTATAGAACACTATTCCTTATATAGTGCACTACTTTATACCAGAGCCCTATGGCACCCTATTCCCTATATAGTGCACTACTTTATACCAGAGCCCTATAGAACCCTATTCCCTATATAGTACACTACTTTATACCAGAGCCCTATGGCACCCTATTCCCTATATAGTGCACTACTTTAGACCAGGGCCCTATAGAACCCTATTCCCTATATAGTGCACTACTTTAGACCAGAGCCCTATAGAACCCTATTCCCTACATAGTGCACTACTTTAGACCAGGTGAAAAGCCCTGCATTATGTAATGAATAGGGTGCCGTTTAGGACACATCCTTTGTAACAATCCCACAAGGAGAAATACACCGATGGTGAAAGGAATATTGAGATAAAGCAGGACGTGAACTATTGTTGTTCCAAGAGGATTTATATATCAGTCCTCAGGGTTTCCCTGCATTCAGACAGTCCCCCGGGCGGAGAACGTTTAGAAGGGCCAATGAGGACGGAACCTAGGAACCGAGGACAACGGAACACTAAACATGATTGTTCCGGAAGATGAAAAGGGGAAGATGAATCCGGAATACAGAGTTCATCACTGTGAGATGACACTTGCAGTCTTCAAATGTGAGACACTCGTACACATTTTCTGTCCGGCTTTAATGCCGGACTTCAATCGATACTGAGGAATTGACTCTGAACCAATTCAAGTCGGTATAACTCAGCTTGGATACAGCATGCATTGAACCCATTCAGAGCCTGGTTCCCCTCATAGCCTGGTTCCTCTCTACCTGGTACAGCCAGAAGAGGACTGGCCACCCCTCATAGCCTGGTTCCTCTCTACTCGGTACAGTCAGAAGAGGACTGGCCACCCCTCATAGCCTGGTTTCTTTCTACCTGGTACAGCCAGAAGAGGACTGGCCACCCCTCATAGCCTGGTTTCTCTCTACCCGGTACAGCCAGGAGAGGACTGGCCACCCCTCATAGCCTGGTTCCTCTCTACCCAGCACAGTCAGAAGAGGACTGGCCACCCCTCATAGCCTGGTTCCTCTCTACCCGGCACAGCCAGAAGAGGACTGGTCACCCCTCATAGCCTGGTTTCTCTCTACCCGGTACAGTCAGAAGAGGACTGGCCACCCCTCATAGCCTGGTTCCTCTCTACCCGGTACAGCCAGAAGAGGACTGCCCCCCCCCCCCCCATAGCCTGGTTCCTCTCTAGGTTTCTTCCTAGGTTCCCGACCTTTCTAGGCAAGTTTTTTCCTAGGCACCGTGCTTCTACATCTGCATTGCTTGCTGTTTGGGGGGTTTTAAGCTGGGTTTCTGTACAAGCACTTTGTGACATCGGCTGATGTAGAAAGGGCTTGATAAATGAATCATGTCGTTGTATTCTCTACACAGATACAACATGTACATTCTGTAAGTATTCTGACCACTTTCCTTTATGCACATGCTGGGGTATTGTGATGTCATTACGGGGTATTGTGATGTCATTACAGGGTATTGTGATGTCATTACTGGGTATTGTGATGTCATTACAGGGTATTGTGATGTCATTACGGGGTATTGTGATGTCATTACGGGGTATTGTGATGTCATTACTGGGTATTGTGATGTCATTACGGGGTATGGTGATGTCATTACGGGGTATTGTGATGTCATTAGAGTCTTATTCTAAATTGTATTTACAAAAATAGAAATGTCCTCATCAGTCTATACACAGTAACGCTCATCAGTCTATACACAGTAACGCTCATCAGTCTATACACAGTAACGCTCATCAGTCTATACACAGTAACGCTCATCAGTCTATACACAGTAACGCTCATCAGTCTATACACAGTAACGCTCATCAGTCTATACACAGTAACGCTCATCAGTCTATCACAGTCTATACACAGTAACGCTCATCAGTCTATACACAGTAACGCTCATCAGTCTATACACAGTAACGCTCATCAGTCTATACACAGTAACGCTCATCAGTCTATACACAGTAACGCTCATCAGTCTATACACAGTAACGCTCATCAGTCTATACACAGTAACGCTCATCAGTCTATACACAGTAACGCAGTCTATACACAGTAACGCTCATCAGTCTATACACAGTAACGCTCATCAGTCTATACACAGTACCGCTCATCAGTCTATACACACTAAGTCTATACACTCATCAGTCTATACACAGTAACGCTCATCAGTCTATACACAGTAACGCTCATCAGTCTATACACAGTAACGCTCATCAGTCTATACACAGTAACGCTCATCAGTCTATACACAGTAACGCTCATCAGTCTATACACAGTAACGCTCATCAGTCTATACACAGTAACGCTCATCAGTCTATACACAGTAACGCTCATCAGTCTATACACAGTAACGCTCATCAGTCTATACACAGTAACGCTCATCAGTCTATACACAGTAACGCTCATCAGTCTATACACAGTAACGCTCATCAGTCTATACACAGTAACGCTCATCAGTCTATACACAGTAACGCTCATCAGTCTATACACAGTAACGCTCATCAGTCTATACACAGTAACGCTCATCACAGTCTATACACAGTACCGCTCATCAGTCTATACACAGTAACGCTCATCAGTCTATACACAGTAACGCTCATCAGTCTATACACAGTAACGCTCATCAGTCTATACACAGTAACGCTCATCAGTCTATACACAGTAACGCTCTCAGTCAGTCTCATACACAGTACCGCTCATCAGTCTATACACAGTAACGCTCATCAGTCTATACACAGTAACGCTCATCAGTCTATACACAGTAACGCTCATCAGTCTATACACAGTAACGCTCATCAGTCTATACACAGTAACGCTCATCAGTCTATACACAGTAACGCTCATCAGTCTATACACAGTAACGCTCATCAGTCTATACACAGTAACGCTCATCAGTCTATACACAGTAACGCTCATCAGTCTATACACAGTAACGCTCATCAGTCTATACACAGTAACGCTCATCAGTCTATACACAGTAACGCTCATCAGTCTATACACAGTAATCAGCTCATCATCAGTCTATACACAGTACGCTCATCAGTCTATACACAGTAACGCTCATCAGTCTATACACAGTAACGCTCATCAGTCTATACACAGTAACGCTCATCAGTCTATACACAGTAACGCTCATCAGTCTATACACAGTAACGCTCATCAGTCTATACACAGTAACGCTCATCAGTCTATACACAGTAACGCTCATCAGTCTATACACAGTAACGCTCATCAGTCTATACACAGTAACGCTCATCAGTCTATACACAGTAACGCTCATCAGTCTATACACAGTAACGCTCATCAGTCTATACACAGTAACGCTCATCAGTCTATACACAGTAACGCTCATCAGTCTATACACAGTAACGCTCATCAGTCTATACACAGTACCCTCATCAGTCTATACACAGTAACGCTCATCAGTCTATACACAGTAACGCTCATCAGTCTATACACAGTAACGCTCATCAGTCTATACACAGTAACGCTCATCAGTCTATACACAGTAGCAGCTCATCAGTCTATACACAATGCGCTCATCAGTCTATACACAGTAACGCTCATCAGTCTATACACAGTAACGCTCATCAGTCTATACACAGTACCGCTCATCAGTCTATACACAGTAACGCTCATCAGTCTATACACAGTAACGCTCATCAGTCTAACACAGCTCATCAGTCTATACACAGTAACGCTCATCAGTCTATACACAGTAACGCTCATCAGTCTATACACAGTAACGCTCATCAGTCTATACACAGTACGCTCATCAGTCTATACACAGTAACGCTCATCAGTCTATACACAGTAACGCTCATCAGTCTATACACAGTACCGCTCATCAGTCTATACACAGTACCGCTCATCAGTCTATACACAGTAACGCTCATCAGTCTATACACAGTAACGCTCATCAGTCTATACACAGTAACGCTCATAACAGTCTATACACAGTAACGCTCATCAGTCTAGTCTCATCACACAGTAACGCTCATCAGTCTATACACAGTAACGCTCATCAGTCTATACACAGTAACGCTCATCAGTCTATACACAGTAACGCTCATCAGTCTATACACAGTAACGCTCATCAGTCTATACACAGTAACGCTCATCAGTCTATACACAGTAACGCTCATATACACAGTACCTCATCAGTCTATACACAGTAACGCTCATCAGTCTATACACAGTACCGCTCATCAGTCTATACACAGTAACGCTCATCAGTCTATACACAGTAACGCTCATCAGTCTATACACAGTAACGCTCATCAGTCTATACACAGTAACGCTCATCAGTCTATACACAGTAACGCTCATCAGTCTATACACAGTAACGCTCATCAGTCTATACACAGTAACGCTCATCAGTCTATACACAGTAACGCTCATCAGTCTATACACAGTAACGCTCATCAGTCTATACACAGTAACGCTCATCAGTCTATACACAGTAACGCTCATCAGTCTATACACAGTAACGCTCATCAGTCTATACACAGTAACGCTCATCAGTCTATACACAGTAACGCTCATCAGTCTATACACAGTAACGCTCATCAGTCTATACACAGTAACGCTCATCAGTCTATACACAGTAACGCTCATCAGTCTATACACAGTAACGCTCATCAGTCTATACACAGTAACGCTCATCAGTCTATACACAGTAACGCTCATCAGTCTATACACAGTAACGCTCATCAGTCTATACACAGTATACCGCTCATCAGTCTATACACAGTAACGCTCATCAGTCTATACACAGTAACGCTCATCAGTCTATACACAGTAACGCTCATCAGTCTATACACAGTAACGCTCATCAGTCTATACACAGTAACGCTCATCAGTCTATACACAGTAACGCTCATCAGTCTATACACAGTAACGCTCATCAGTCTATACACAGTAACGCTCATCAGTCTATACACAGTAACGCTCATCAGTCTATACACAGTAACGCTCATCACAGTCTCAGTCTATACACAGTAACGCTCATCAGTCTATACACAGTAACGCTCATCAGTCTATACACAGTAACGCTCATCAGTCTATACACAGTAACGCTCATCAGTCTATACACAGTAACGCTCATCAGTCTATACACAGTACCGCTCATCAGTCTATACACAGTACCGCTCATCAGTCTATACACAGTAACGCTCATCAGTCTATACACAGTAACGCTCATCAGTCTATACACAGTAACGCTCATCAGTCTATACACAGTAACGCTCATCAGTCTATACACAGTACCGCTCATCAGTCTATACACAGTAACGCTCATCAGTCTATACACAGTAACGCTCATCAGTCTATACACAGTAACGCTCATCAGTCTATACACAGTAACTCATCAGTCTACAGTAACGCTCATCAGTCTATACACAGTACCGCTCATCAGTCTATACACAGTAACGCTCATCAGTCTATACACAGTAACGCTCATCAGTCTATACACAGTAACGCTCATCAGTCTATACACAGTAACGCTCATCAGTCTATACACAGTACCGCTCATCAGTCTATACACAGTAACGCTCATCAGTCTATACACAGTAACGCTCATCAGTCTATACACAGTAACGCTCATCAGTCTATACACAGTAACGCTCATCAGTCTATACACAGTACCGCTCATCAGTCTATACACAGTAACGCTCATCAGTCTATACACAGTAACGCTCATCAGTCTATACACAGTAACGCTCATCAGTCTATACACAGTAACGCTCATCAGTCTATACACAGTAACGCTCATCAGTCTATACACAGTACCGCTCATCAGTCTATACACAGTAACGCTCATCAGTCTATACACAGTAACGCTCATCAGTCTATACACAGTAACGCTCATCAGTCTATACACAGTAACGCTCATCAGTCTATACACAGTAACGCTCATCAGTCTATACACAGTAACGCTCATCAGTCTATACACAGTAACGCTCATCAGTCTATACACAGTAACGCTCATCAGTCTATACACAGTAACGCTCATCAGTCGCTCATACACAGTAACGCTCATCAGTCTATACACAGTAACGCTCATCGTCTCATCAGTCTATACACAGTAACGCTCATCAGTCTATACACAGTAACGCTCATCAGTCTATACACAGTAACGCTCATCAGTCTATACACAGTAACGCTCATCAGTCTATACACAGTAACGCTCATCAGTCTATACACAGTAACGCTCATCAGTCTATACACAGTAACGCTCATCAGTCTATACACAGTAACTCATCAGTCTATACACAGTCGCTCATCAGTCTATACAGTAACGCTCATCAGTCTATACACAGTAACGCTCATCAGTCTATACACAGTAACGCTCATCAGTCTATACACAGTAACGCTCATCAGTCTATACACAGTAACGCTCATCAGTCTATACACAGTAACGCTCATCAGTCTATACACAGTAACGCTCATCAGTCTATACACAGTAACGCTCATCAGTCTATACACAGTAACGCTCATCAGTCTATACACAGTAACGCTCATCAGTCTATACACAGTAACGCTCATCAGTCTATACACAGTAACGCTCATCAGTCTATACACAGTAACGCTCATCAGTCTATACACAGTAACGCTCATCAGTCTATACACAGTAACGCTCATCAGTCTATACACAGTAACGCTCATCAGTCTATACACAGTAACGCTCATCAGTCTATACACAGTAACGCTCATCAGTCTATACACAGTAACGCTCATCAGTCTATACACAGTAACGCTCATCAGTCTATACACAGTAACGCTCATCAGTCTATACACAGTAACGCTCATCAGTCTATACACAGTAACGCTCATCAGTCTATACACAGTAACGCTCATCAGTCTATACACAGTAACGCTCATCAGTCTATACACAGTAACGCTCATCAGTCTATACACAGTAACGCTCATCAGTCTATACACAGTAACGCTCATCAGTCTATACACAGTAACGCTCATCAGTCTATACACAGTAACGCTCATCAGCTCATCAGTCTAGTCTATACACAGTAACGCTCATCAGTCTATACACAGTAACGCTCATCAGTCTATACACAGTAACGCTCATCAGTCTATACACAGTAACGCTCATCAGTCTATACACAGTATACACGTCATCAGTCTATACACAGTAACGCTCATCAGTCTATACACAGTAACGCTCATCAGTCTATACACAGTAGCAAGCTCATCAGTCTATACACAGTAACGCTCATCAGTCTATACACAGTAACGCTCATCAGTCTATACACAGTAACGCTCATCAGTCTATACACAGTAACGCTCATCAGTCTATACACAGTAACGCTCATCAGTCTATACACAGTAACGCTCATCAGTCTATACACAGTAACGCTCATCAGTCTATACACAGTAACGCTCATCAGTCTATACACAGTAACGCTCATCAGTCTATACACAGTACCGCTCATCAGTCTATACACAGTAACGCTCATCAGTCTATACACAGTAACGCTCATCAGTCTATACACAGTAACGCTCATCAGTCTATACACAGTAACGCTCATCAGTCTATACACAGTAACGCTCATCAGTCTATACACAGTAACGCTCATCAGTCTATACACAGTACCGCTCATCAGTCTATACACAGTAACGCTCATCAGTCTATACACAGTAACGCTCATCAGTCTATACACAGTACCGCTCATCAGTCTATACACAGTAACGCTCATCAGTCTATACACAGTAACGCTCATCAGTCTATACACAGTAACGCTCATCAGTCTATACACAGTAACGCTCATCAGTCTATACACAGTAACGTCTATACACAGTAAGGCTCATCAGTCTATACACAGTAACGCTCATCAGTCTATACACAGTAACGCTCATCAGTCTATACACAGTAACGCTCATCAGTCTATACACAGTACCGCTCATCAGTCTATACACAGTACCGCTCATCAGTCTATACACAGTAACGCTCATCAGTCTATACACAGTAACGCTCATCAGTCTATACACAGTAACGCTCATCAGTCTATACACAGTAACGCTCATCAGTCTATACACAGTAACGCTCATCAGTCTATACACAGTAACGCTCATCAGTCTATACACAGTAACGCTCATCAGTCTATACACAGTAACGCTCATCAGTCTATACACAGTACGCTCATCAGTCTATACACAGTAACGCTCATCAGTCTATACACAGTAACGCTCATCAGTCTATACACAGTAACGCTCATCAGTCTATACACAGTAACGCTCATCAGTCTATACACAGTAACGCTCATCAGTCTATACACAGTAACGCTCATCAGTCTATACACAGTAACGCTCATCAGTCTATACACAGTAACGCTCATCAGTCTATACACAGTAACGCTCATCAGTCTATACACAGTAACGCTCATCAGTCTATACACAGTAACGCTCATCAGTCTATACACAGTAACGCTCATCAGTCTATACACAGTAACGCTCATCAGTCTATACACAGTAACGCTCATCAGTCTATACACAGTCTAACAGTACCGCTCATCAGTCTATACACAGTACCGCTCATCAGTCTATACACAGTAACGCTCATCAGTCTATACACAGTAACGCTCATCAGTCTATACACAGTAACGCTCATCAGTCTATACACAGTAACGCTCATCAGTCTATACACAGTAACGCTCATCAGTCTATACACAGTAACGCTCATCAGTCTATACACAGTAACGCTCATCAGTCTATACACAGTAACGCTCATCAGTCTATACACAGTAACGCTCATCAGTCTATACACAGTAACGCTCATCAGTCTATACACAGTACCGCTCATCAGTCTATACACAGTACCGCTCATCAGTCTATACACAGTACCGCTCATCAGTCTATACACAGTAACGCTCATCAGTCTATACACAGTAACGCTCATCAGTCTATACACAGTAACGCTCATCAGTCTATACACAGTAACGCTCATCAGTCTATACACAGTAACGCTCATCAGTCTATACACAGTACCGCTCATCAGTCTATACACAGTAACGCTCATCAGTCTATACACAGTAACGCTCATCAGTCTATACACAGTAACGCTCATCAGTCTATACACAGTAACGCTCATCAGTCTATACACAGTAACGCTCATCAGTCTATACACAGTAACGCTCATCAGTCTATACACAGTAACGCTCATCAGTCTATACACAGTAACGCTCATCAGTCTATACACAGTAACGCTCATCAGTCTATACACAGTAACATCAGTCTATACACAGTCAGTCTATACACAGTAACGCTCATCAGTCTATACACAGTAACGCTCATCAGTCTATACACAGTAACGCTCATCAGTCTATACACAGTAACGCTCATCAGTCTATACACAGTACCGCTCATCAGTCTATACACAGTAACGCTCATCAGTCTATACACAGTACCGCTCATCAGTCTATACACAGTAACGCTCATCAGTCTATACACAGTAACAGTCTATACACAGTAACGCTCATCAGTCTATACACAGTAACGCTCATCAGTCTATACACAGTAACGCTCATCAGTCTATACACAGTAACGCTCATCAGTCTATACACAGTAACGCTCAGTCTATACACAGTAACTCATCAGTCTATACACAGTAACGCTCATCAGTCTATACACAGTAACGCTCATCAGTCTATACACAGTAACGCTCATCAGTCTATACACAGTAACGCTCATCAGTCTATACACAGTACCGCTCATCAGTCTATACACAGTAACGCTCATCAGTCTATACACAGTAACGCTCATCAGTCTATACACAGTAACGCTCATCAGTCTATACACAGTAACGCTCATCAGTCTATACACAGTAACGCTCATCAGTCTATACACAGTAACGCTCATCAGTCTATACACAGTAACGCTCATCAGTCTATACACAGTACCGCTCATCAGTCTATACACAGTAACCATAACGACAAAGCAAAAACAGTTTTTTTTTTGTTGAAATGTTTGGAAATGTATTGAAAATAAAAAACAGAAATTATTTTATTTACATAAGTATTCAGACCTTTTGCTACGAGACTCGAAATTGAGCTCAGGTTGCATCCTGATTCCATTGATCATCCTTGAGATGTTTCTACAACTTGGAGTCCACCTGTGGTAAATTCAATTGATTGGACATGATTTTGGCAAGGCTCACACCTGTCTATATAAGGTCCCACAGTTGACAGTTGCATGTCAGAGCAAAAACCAAGCCATGGAATCTAAGGATTGTGTCATGGCACAGATCTGGGGAAGGGTACTAAAACCTTTCAGCAACTCCCCCATAACACAGTGGCCTCCAGCATAGCCTAGTAATTGGAGTGTTGGGCCAGTAATCAAAATGGTTTCCGTATCAAATCCCCGAGCTGAGAAGGTAAAAATCTGTCTTTCTGCACCCGAACAAGGCAGTTAACCTACTGTTC
>NW_027040308.1:70000-90000 GCF_034236695.1 Oncorhynchus nerka | reverse complement strand
CATTATCTCCCTGAAAACATACCTGATACAACTACCCTTCCTCAAGTCGGCTACACTGAGTAATTCATTACCTCCCTGAAAACATACCTGATACAACTACCCTTCCTCAGGTTACCTACCGTCTACACTGAGTAATTCATTACCTCCCTGAAAACATACCTGATACAACTACCCTTCCTCAGGTTACCTACCGTCTACACTGAGTAATTCATTACCTCCTTGAAAACATAACTGATACAACTACCCTTCCTCAGGTTACCTACCGTCTACACTGAGTAATTCATTACCTCCCTGAAAACATACCTGATACAACTACCCTTCCTCAGGTCGTCTACACTGAGTAATTCATTACCTCCCTGAAAACATACCTGATACAACTACCCTTCCTCAGGTTACCTACCGTCTACACTGAGTAATTCATTACCTCCTTGAAAACATACCTGATACAACTACCCTTCCTCAGGTCGTCTACACTGACTAATTCATTACCTCCCTGAAAACATACCTGATACAACTACCCTTCCTCAGGTTACCTACCGTCTACACTGAGTAATTCATTACCTCCCTGAAAACATACCTGATACAACTACCCTTCCTCAGGTTACCTACCGTCTACACTGAGTAATTCATTACCTCCCTGAAAACATACCTGATACAACTACCCTTCCTCAGGTTACCTACCGTCTACACTGAGTAATTCATTACCTCCCTGAAAACATACCTGATACAACTACCCTTCCTCAGGTCGTCTACACTGAGTAATTCATTACCTCCCTGAAAACATACCTGATACAACTACCCTTCCTCAGGTTACCTACCGTCTACACTGAGTAATTCATTACCTCCCTGAAAACATACCTGATACAACTACCCTTCCTCAGGTCGTCTACACTGAGTAATTCATTACCTCCCTGAAAACATACCTGATACAACTACCCTTCCTCAGGTTACCTACCGTCTACACTGAGTAATTCATTACCTCCCTGAAAACATACCTGATACAACTACCCTTCCTCAGGTCGTCTACCGTATACACTGAGTAATTCATTACCTCCCTGAAAACATACCTGATACAACTACCCTTCCTCAGGTCGTCTACACTGAGTAATTCATTACCCCCCTGAAAACATACCTGATACAACTACCCTTCCTCAGGTCGTCTACACTGAGTAATTCATTACCTCCCTAAAAACATACGTGATTCAACTATCCTTCCTCAGGTCGTCTCCATACTGAAGTGTGAAGAGGAGAGTAACACTCTCCCTGCTGTATTTCCATGTAGAATAGATGAGCCTCAAGGCCGCTGCGGTGCTGAGACAGACACAGAGCACAGAGGCAGAACAGATAGGCCTAATTATCCTCCGCCGACTACGCCAGCCAGGCTAGCTGTATCTATAGCTGATGTAGTCAGTTGTCTGGCCTGGAAACAATACAATCAGGAAGGAAGCAATGTGGAACGAGTCAGAGAGAGGCCTCTCATTCACACAGTCCCAGGTGAGGGTATGTCTGTCTGTTTGTGATAGAGGAGGAGGGGGAGAGAGAGAGAGAGGAGAGAGAGACAGAGAGAGAGACAGAGAGAGAGAGAGAGAGGAGAGAGAGACAGAGAGAGACAGAGAGAGAGAGAGAGAGAGAGAGAGAGACAGAGAGACAGAGAGAGAGAGAGAGAGAGAGAGAGAGAGAGAGAGAGAGGAGAGAGAGAGAGACTGTTTGATGTCTCTGAAGGCTTCCACACTGGAAATAAATTGAGGAAAGAAATTCAGATGTATGATGGCGATGAACATGTGCATTGTACGGTGGCCCAAAGGGACCATATAGTTCTGAAACATAGCGAACAGCAGTGAAAAACAACAACATAGAACAATCTATCCCATGCTGCTACACTACTGCGTTCTCTATCCATCAAGGACTATGCTAATCAGGTCACCTGTGGATTCCACTAAGTGTTTTTCTCTCCTTAGATGGGGAGTGTTGTCTTCCTTCTGGACCCCACTAAGTGTTACTCTCTCCTTAGATGGGATGTGTTGTCTTCCTTCTGGACCCCACTAAGTGTTACTCTCTCCTTAGATGGGAAGTCTTGTCTTCCTTCTGGACCCCACTAAGTGTTACTCTCTCCTTAGATGGGGAGTGTTGTCTTCCTTCTGGACCCCACTAAGTGTTACTCTCTCCTTAGATGGGGAGTGTTGTCTTCCTTCTGGACCCCACTAAGTGTTACTCTCTCCTTAGATGGGAAGTCTTGTCTTCCTTCTGGACCCCACTAAGTGTTACTCTCTCCTTAGATGGGGAGTGTTGTCTTCCTTCTGGACCCCACTAAGTGTTACTCTCTCCTTAGATGGGTAGTGTTGTCTTCCTTCTGGACCCCACTAAGTGTTACTCTCTCCTTAGATGGGATGTGTTGTCTTCCTTCTGGACCCCACTAAGTGTTACTCTCTCCTTAGATGGGATGTGTTGTCTTCCTTCTGGACCACACTAAGTGTTACTCTCTCCCTAGATGGGAAGTCTTGTCTTCCTTCTGGACCCCACTAAGTGTTACTCTCTCCTTAGATGGGAAGTCTTGTCTTCCTTCTGGACCCCTCTAAGTGTTACTCTCCCCTTAGATGGGAAGTGCTGTCCTCCATCTTCCTTCCCTCTCCGGGCATGAAGCTCTGTATATCTTTCAGATTTACAGACGCCAACAGCTGTCTCAGGCAGCCGTGGTTCAGCTGCTGCTGCTGACACACACACACACACACACACACACACACACACACACACACACACACACACACACACACACACACACACACACACACACACACAGGAGTCACTATTGTTATTCATTTCCTGCAAATAGAAAGAGACTGTTTGAGCCAACACCTGGAGTTTCCACACACATCCCTGGCTTCTCGTGGGAATAGGTTGTGTAGAAAGAAAAACAACAAACGCAACGGCAAAGTGTGCATCTGCAAGAGTTTAAACAGAGCTCATTAGCACAGGAGTAGTAGGGGAGAATCCATCTCATTGTGGAGAAGGGGAGAACATATGCAAGAGTTTAAACAGAGCTCATTAGCACAGGAGTAGTAGGGGAGAATCCATCTCATTGTGGAGAAGGGGAGAACATATGCAAGAGGTTAAACAGAGCTCATTAGCACAGGAGTAGTAGGGGAGAATCCATCTCATTGTGGAGAAGGGGAGAACACGATGTAAATGTCACGCATTCAGGTAGATTTAGTCTTTATGAAATATGTCCAGCACATTAACACATAACTTGCCATTTTCAGAAAACAGCCATAAAGAAATGTAAATATGAGATAAGAGAGAAGAGGGTTTGCAATTTATATAGATAATTAAATATTGGATTTTCCTTTAAGTTTCTCTTCACGCGTTAGGAAGCAACTCGTGCTTTACTTTACAATTCCTCAGATGTTAGATGGAATTAGCTCCCAGTTGACGGAGAATCAATGAAAAGTCAATGCCATCTCAAATCAAAGATGTTCCTTTCTTTCTTATTCAGACATGTTCTCTAAAGAGAGTTTCTCTAAAGACAGTTTCTCTAACTTCACATATAGGTTTGTGTATGTTTTTGCCTCCTCAGTGTCTTGGGCCAAGGGTATATGTCAGTTACGCTGCATGAAATCCAAACTCATTTGTTTTAACACTTCAAAAACGAAGGTTAATGTCACGGCCAAAATGTAGTGCTCTGTGTATACAAATTACATTTGAGGTGAAATCTAACTCTGAACCTCTTGTCAGTTGTTTTCAGAGAGGGTGAATGAGGCCGTAGGGTGTTAGGCAATACTCTGTTTTCATTGGACAGTTAGTGAAGTTAGAGACGTTAGCTGGTCTCTGTGGCGGTCAGTGGAGTAGAATCTTAAAATCCCCAAAAGATTCCTTGAATGGTCTAGAGTTTACCTTCAGTGAAGGAGAGTGGAAAGATCTAGAGTTTCCCTTTAGTGAAGGAGAGTTTGGAAAGATATAGAGTTTCACTTCAGTGAAGGAGAGTTTGGGAACATCTAGAATTTCCCTTCAGTGAAGGAGAGTTTGGAAAGATCTAGAGAAGGAGAGTTTGGAAAGATCTAGAGTTTCCCTTCAGTGAAGGAGAGTTTGGAAAGATCTAGAGTTTCCCTTCAGTGAAGGAGAGTTTGGGAACATCAAGAGTTTCACTTCAGTGAAGGAGAGTTTGGAAAGATCTAGAGTTTCACTTCAGTGAAGGAGAGTTTGGAAAGATCTAGAGTTTCCCTTCAGTGAAGGAAAGTTTTGAAAGATCTAGAGTTTCCCTTCAGTGAAGGAGAGTTTTGAAAGATCTAGAGTTTCACTTCAGTGAGGGTCACAGAGTATGAAACTCAGGTTGTAGAAATTTGAGGGAAGAAAGGACAGTTGATCACAGCAGGATAACGAATCATTTGGTCCTCAATTGACTGCAGCTGGAGATTAGACCGGAGATCACAGACAGGAAATGACCTGAGGCAAGAAGCCAGACAAGGTCCTCTATTGACTGCTGCTGGAGATTAGACCGGAGATCAAAGACAGGAAATGACCTGAGGCAAGAAGCCAGACAAGGTCCTCTATTGACTGCAGCTGGAGGTTAGACCGGAGATCACAGACAGGAAGTTACCTGAGGCAAGAAGCCAGACAAGGTCCTCTATTGACTGCAGCTGGAGGTTAGACCGGAGATCACAGACAGGAAATGACCTGAGGTAAGAAGCCAGACAAGGTCCTCTATTGACTGCAGCTGGAGATTAGACCGGAGATCACAGACAGGAAGTTACCTGAGGTAAGAAGCCAGACAAGGTCCTCTATTGACTGCAGCTGGAGATTAGACCGGAGATCAAAGACAGGAAATGACCTGAGGCAAGAAGCCAGACCATGTAAAACTCCCCCATACAGGCTTCGTATGGGGGAAGAACAGGACGAGATAGAGGTGTCTGATAGGACCATATATCAAGAACAAATAGATGTTTCTGATTGGACCAGATATCAGACCAAATAGAGGTGTCTGATTGGACCAGATATCAATACCAAATGGAGGTGTCTGATTGGACCAGATATCAATAACAGACAGAGTTGTCTGATTGGACCTGAGATAAGGTGAATGAAAGTGATTTTGGGAACACTGTCCTCCTTGTGAAGGGCAGTAGGATAAATATGGGTCATGTGAAATAAAGAATAAAAATACAGTGAAACTGAGTGAAATGGGGATTCTGGTTTACTACCTGAACTGCCTGACTTACTACCTGAACTACCTGACCTACTACCTGAACTACCTAACTTACTACCTGAACTACCTAACTTACTACCTGAACTGCCTGACTTAATACCTGAAATACTACCTGACTCACTACCTGACTTACTACCTGAACTACATGACTTACTACCTGACTTACTACTTGAACTGCATGACTTATTACCTGAACTACCTGACTTATTACCTGAACTACCTGAACTACCTGAACTACCTGACGTACTACCTGAACTACCTAACTTACTACCTGAACTGCCTGACTTATTACCTGAACAACCTGAACTACCTGACTTACTACCTGAACTACCTAACTTACTACCTGAACTGCCTGACTTAATACCTGAAATACTACCTGACTCACTACCTGACTTACTACCTGAACTACATGACTTACTACCCGACTTACTACCTGAACTGCATGACTTATTACCTGACTTACTACCTGAACTGTATGACTTACTACCTGACTTACTACCTGAACTGCATGACTTACTACCTGAACTACCTGACTTACTACCTGACTTACTACCTGAACTACCTGACTTACTACCTGACTTACTAACTGAACTGCCTGACTTACTACCTGACTTACTACCTGACTTACTATCTGAACTACCTGACTTACTACCTGAACTACCTGACTTATTACCTGAACTACCTGAACTACCTGACTTACTACCTGAACTACCTAACTTACTACCTGAACTGCCTGACTTAATACCTGAAATACTACCTGACTCACTACCTGACTTACTACCTGAACTACATGACTTACTACCTGACTTACTACCTGAACTGCATGACTTATTACCTGACTTACTACCTGAACTGCATGACTTACTACCTGAACTACCTGACTTATTACCTGAACTACCTGACTTACTACCTGACTTACTACCTGAACTACCTGACTTACTACCTGACTTACTACCTGAACTGCATGACTTACTACCTGACTTACTACCTGACTTACTACCTGACTTACTACCTGAACTGCATGACTTACTACCTGACTTACTACCTGAACTACTACCTGACTTCTACGGTTGGATTCTAAACACCCTCTACGGTAGGATTCTACTGTGATTCAGTACATCAACACCGTCTACGGTAGGATTCTACTGTGATTCAGTACATCAACACCGTCTACGGTAGGATTCTACTGTGATTCAGAACATCAACACCTTCTACGGTAGGATTCTACTGTGATTCAGTACATCAACACCCTCTACGGTAGGATTCTACTGTGATTCAGTACATCAACACCCTCTACGGTAGGATTCTACTGTGATTCAGTACATCAACACCCTCTACGGTAGGATTCTACTGTGATTCAGTACATCAACACCCTCTACGGTAGGATTCTACTGTGATTCAGAACATCAACACCTTCTACGGTAGGATTCTACTGTGATTCAGTACATCAACACCCTCTACGGTAGGATTCTACTGTGATTCAGTACATCAACACCCTCTACGGTAGGATTCTACTGTGATTCAGTACATCAACACCCTCTACGGTAGGATTCTACTGTGATTCAGTACATCAACACCCTCTACGGTAGGATTCTACTGTGATTCAGAACATCAACACCTTCTACGGTAGGATTCTACTGTGATTCAGTACATCAACACCCTCTACGGTAGGATTCTACTGTGATTCAGTACATCAACACCCTCTACGGTAGGATTCTACTGTGATTCAGTACATCAACACCCTCTACGGTAGGATTCTACTGTGATTCAGTACATCAACACCCTCTACGGTAGGATTCTACTGTGATTCAGAACATCAACACCTTCTACGGTAGGATTCTACTGTGATTCAGTACATCAACACCCTCTACGGTAGGATTCTACTGTGATTCAGTACATCAACACCCTCTACGGTAGGATTCTACTGTGATTCAGTACATCAACACCCTCTACGGTAGGATTCTACTGTGATTCAGTACATCAACACCCTCTACGGTAGGATTCTACTGTGATTCAGAACATCAACACCTTCTACGGTAGGATTCTACTGTGATTCAGTACATCCACACAGTCTACGGTAGGATTCTACTGTGATTCAGTACATCAACACCCTCTACGGTAGGATTCTACTGTGATTCAGTACATCAACACCCTCTACGGTAGGATTCTACTGTGATTCAGTACATCCACACAGTCTACGGTAGGATTCTACTGTGATTCAGTACATCAACACCCTCTACGGTAGGATTCTACTGTGATTCAGTACATCAACACCCTCTACGGTAGGATTCTACTGTGATTCAGTACATCAACACCCTCTACGGTAGGATTCTACTGTGATTCAGTACATCCACACAGTCTACGGTAGGATTCTACTGTGATTCAGAACATCAACACCCTCTACGGTAGGATTCTACTGTGATTCAGTACATCAACACCCTCTACGGTAGGATTCTACTGTGATTCAGTACATCCACACAGTCTACGGTAGGATTCTACTGTGATTCAGTACATCAACACCCTCTACGGTAGGATTCTACTGTGATTCAGTACATCAACATACTCTACGGTAGGATTCTACTGTGATTCAGTACATCAACACCCTCTACGGTAGGATTCTACTGTGATTCAGTACATCAACATACTCTACGGTAGGATTCTACTGTGATTCAGTACAGCTCTGTCCTGTCCTCTGAGGATCCTTTCCCTCAGTAGTATTCTAGCAACTCTCTCTCTCTCTCTCTCTCTCTCTCTCTCTCTAGTAGAAGAGTCCAGAGGTCGGATGGATATTTCAGTGCCGTGACCCTCTCCTGTTCCCAGCTAAAGTCAAACCACCTCTCCCCTGCTCTCCGCTGGCCTCTGCCACACAGCATGAGACCTCAACTCCATTATCTTTCTGGCTGTTAAGACTCCAGGGTGTGCGCGTGTCCACCTAGCTGGACACCAGGTGTCAGCTCAATTTACTGGCCTCTCATCTCTCTACACTTCTTTGCCCTCCTCCTTCATTGCTCTTTTCCTCTCTCCTTCCTCTCAGGCCTCATCTCTCTCTCCTTCGTCTCAGGTCTCATCTCTCTATCCTTCGTCTCAGGCCTCATCTCATCTCTCCTTCGTCTCAGGTCTCATCTCTCTATCCTTCATCTCAGGTCTCATCTCTCACTCCTTAGTCTCAGGTCTCATCGCATCTCTCTCTCGTTCGTCTCAGGTCTCATCTCTCTCTCCTTTGTCTCAGGCCTCATCTCATCTCTCCTTCGTCTCAGGTCTCATCTCATCTCTCTATCCTTCATCTCAGGTCTCATCTCTCTCTCCTTGGTCTCAGGTTTCATCTCTCTCTCCTTAGTCTCAGGTCTCATCTCTCTCTCCTTCGTCTCAGGTCTCATCTCTCTCTCCTTCGTCTGAGGTCTCATGTCTCTCTCCTTCGTCTCAGGTCTCATCTCATCTCTCTCTCCTTCGTCTCAGGTCAATTCTCTCTCTCTCTCGTCTCAGGTCTCATCTCATCTCTCTCTCCTTCGTCTCAGGTCTCATCTCTCTCTCCTTCCTCTCAGGCCTCATCTCATCTCTTCTTCGTCTCAGGCCTCATCTCATCTCTCCTTCATCTCAGGTCTCATCTCATCTCTCTCTCCTTTGTCTCAGGCCTCATCTCATCTCTTCTTCGTCTCAGGCTTCATCTCATCTCTCTCTCCTTTGTCTCAGGCCTCAACTCTCCCTCCTTCATCTCAGTTCTTGTCTCTCTCTCTCTCCTTCGTCTCAGGTCTCATCTCATCTCTCTCTCCTTCATCTCAGGTCACATCTCATCTCTCTCTCCTTCGTCTCATGCCTCATCTCTCTCTCCTTCGTCTCATGCCTCATCTCTCTCTCCTTCGTCTCATGCCTCATCTCTCTCTCCTTCGTCTCATGCCTCATCTCTCTCTCCTTCGTCTCAGGTCTCATCTCATCTCTCTCTCCTTCATCTCAGGTCTTATCTCTCTCTCATTCCTTCGTCTCAGGTCTCATTTCATCTCTCTCTCCTTCCTCTCAGGTCTCACCCTTCTGTGGCACCATCCGATGATACCCCCATACATACACACAGTGTTGTAATGGTGTTCAATTAGTTAATGTAGAAAAGGTAAAATAAATAAACCAAAATATGGGTTGTATTTACAATGGTGTTTGTTCTTCACTGGTTGCCCTTTTCTTGTGGCAACATGTCACAAATATTGCTGCTGTGATATTTCACCCAGTAGATATGGAATTTAATCAAAATTGGATTTGTTTTGTAATTTTATGTGGGCCTCTGTAATCTGAAGGAAATATGTGTCTATAATATTGTCATACATTCGGCAGGAGGTTAGGAAGTGCAGCTCAGTTTCCACCTCATTTTGTGGGCAGTGAGCACATAGCCTGTCTTCTCTTGAGAGCCATGTCTGCCTACGGCGGCCTTTCTCAATAGCAAGGCTATGCTCACTGAGTCTGTACATTGTCAAATATTTAAGTTTTAAGTTTGAGCCAATCACAGTGGTCAGGTATTCTGGGACAAACATCTATTTCCCAGAATGGATAAACAAAAGTGAAATAAACAATTAAACGTGAAAAACAATAAAAAGTGAATATTACAAGTTCCAAAATAATAGACATTTCAAATGTCTTATTATGTCTATATACAGGGTTGTAACGATGTGAAAATAGTGTCTCCCTCTCTCTCTCTTTCTCTCTCTCTCTCCATCTCTCTCTCTCTCTCTCTCTCTCTCTCTCTCTCTCTCTCTCTCCCCCTCCCTCTCCCTCTCCCTCCCTCCCTAGATGAGCCTCTGGGTCTGTCTGTGTGAGATCTTGGCACAGTGCTGATAAGCCCTGGTTTTCATCTGCTGACTGGGTGTTTTAAAGAGATTGCCTCTCTCTCTGACTCTGACCTGGTCAGGACGTGGAGAGGTGAGCTGAGCCTCGGCGATGACTGAGGCCACTACGGTAATAACCTCGGCCATACGGACCATATGCTCACACCCCTGTCCTCTCCTCCAATATAAACTGTGGAGGTGTCCACAAATGGTGCAATAAGGGATGCGTGTTCTAGACTACAGACAAAGTCAGGAAGTAGCGCACCTTTTGAACACAACAAGTTAGGGATCATTATGTCTGTCTTTCTCAGATCAGACAAATACATACAGCTTTATTTATTATTATTTTTTAAATTATTTTTATCTTTATTAAACCATTTAGGAGGTAGTATAGATTTTATTTTACCTTTATTTAAACCAGGCAAGTCAGTTAAGAACAAATTCTTAATTTCAATGACGGCCTAGGAACAGTGGGTTAACTGGTCTAGGAACAGTGGGTTAACTGGTCTAGGAACAGTGGGTTAACTGGTCTAGGAACAGTGGGTTAACTGGTCTAGGAACAGTGGGTTAACTGGTCTAGGAACAGTGGGCTAACTGGTCTAGGAACAGTGGGTTAACTGGTCTAGGAACAGTGGGTTAACTGGTCTAGGAACAGTGGGTTAACTGGTCTAGGAACAGTGGGTTAACTGCCTGTTCAGGGGCAGAACGACAGATTTGTACCTTGTCAGCTCGGGGATTTGAACTTGCAACCTTCCGGTTACTAGTCCAACACTCTAACCAATGTCAATCATTAAACTTCTACTTGAGAAAAAGTTTTACAAAAAGTATTTGGTTTAAAATATACTTAAAGTATCAAAAGTAAATGTAATTACTAAAACATAAAGTATCAAAGGTAAAAGTATAAATAATAAATGTGTTTCGTGAGTCCTCCAGATCAGAGGCAGCAGGGATGACCAGGGATGTTCTGTTGATATGCAGTGAATTGGACAAGTGTTCTGTCCTGCTAAAGTAGTGTGGGGTTTCAAGGATGGGATAACATGTATGAAATAACAAGTACATCATTTTCTTTAGGAATGTAGTGAAATAAAATTAAATGTAGTCAAAAATATAAATAGTAGGGTAAAGTACAGAAAAAAACGACTTAAGTTGTACTACTTTAAAATATATTTACACCTCTGTCTCTGTCTCTGTCTCTCTCTCCTCACTCTCTCTCTCAGTCTCTCTCTCTCTCTCTCTCTCTCTCTCAGTCTCTCTCTCTCTCTCTCTCTCTCTCTCTCTTCACTCTCTCTCTCTCCTCACTCTCTCTCTCTCAGTCTCTCGGTCTTTATTTCCATGGGAAACAAAACAAAACAACATCCAGACGTTAACAGGAAACATTAAAGACACCAAAAAGTTTAACAAGAAAGTTGACTGTACCGGTCAGGAGGATCAACGACACGATTGCTTGAATATTTTTTAACATCAAATGTCATTTTCCAAAATGGATGACCATAGGGCTCTGTTCAAAAGTAGTGCACTATATAGGTGGATCAGTGGGTGGATAACAGACAGACAGGCCATCAGGAGGATATCAGACAGACAGGCGATCAGGGGGTGGATAACAGACAGACAGGCGATCAGAGGGTGGATATCAGACAGACAGGCGATCAGAGGGTGGATATCAGACAGACAGGCGATCAGGTGGATATCAGACAGACAGGCGATCAGGGGTGGATATCAGACAGACAGGCGATCAGGTGGATATCAGACAGACAGGCGATCAGGTGGATATCAGACAGACATGCGATCAGGTGGATATCAGACAGACAGGCCATCAGAGGGTGGATATCAGACAGACAGGCGATCAGAGGGTGGATATCAGACAGACAGGCCATCAGAGGGTGGATATCAGACAGACAGGCGATCAGAGGGTGGATATCAGACAGACAGGCCATCAGAGGGTGGATATCAGACAGACAGGCAATCAGAGGGTGGATATCAGACAGACAGGCGATCAGAGGGTGGATATCAGACAGACAGGCGATCAGAGGGTGGATATCAGACAGACAGGCCATCAGAGGGTGGATATCAGACAGACAGGCGATCAGAGGGTGGATATCAGACAGACAGGCCATCAGAGGGTGGATATCAGACAGACAGGCAATCAGAGGGTGGATAGACTGTAGAAATGGAGCAGCCCTGATGCTTTGAACCTCAGCGAATGGGAGACATGGTAATTGTGTGTGTGTGTGTGTGTGTGTGTGTGTGTGTGTGTGTGTGTGTGTGTGTGTGTGTGTGTGTGTGTGTGTGTGTGTGTGTGTGTGTGTGTGTGTGAGAGAGATGTGGCAGGCAATTCCTCACTATTCAACACTTCAAAGCCATTGAGAGAGACAGAGAGAGGGGAGCTATAGGCAACCATCTGATGTTGACCTGAAAGAATCCCATTTAGTTCTGTGACCCAATTCAGATGTGAAGTATATGTAAATATGTATTTTCCACACGGGTTGGTACTGTGCTGTGAAGGAGGAGAAGAGAAGAGAAAGATGGCCTGTTTTTCCCTTTACCTCTTCAGAAGACCTGTTAACTGTTAACTGAGCAGCTCACAGATTACTGCACCTGTACATAGCCCATCTATAATTTAGCCCAAGCAACTACCTCTTCCCCTACTGTATTTATTTATTTATTTATTTTGCTCCTTTGCACCCCATTATTTCTATCTCTACTTTGCACATTCTTCCACTGCAAATCTACCATTCCAGTGTTTTACTTGCTATATTGTATTTACTTTGCCACCTTGGCCTTTTTGATGCCTTTACCTCCTTATATCACCTCATTTGCTCACATCGTATATAGACTTGTTTATTATAATAATATAGACAGTCAGTTGGTCTTTAACACTAGAGGTTAGGTAACATAATGTAGACAGTAGGTTTCACTAGGGGTTAGGTAACATAATGTAGACAGTAGGTCTCACTAGGGGTTAGGTAACATAATGTAGACAGTAGGTTTCACTAGGGGTTAGGTAACATAATGTAGACAGTAGGTCTCACTAGGTGTTAGGTAATATAATATAGACAGTAGGTCTCACTAGGTGTTAGGTAATATAATATAGACAGTAGGTCTCACTAGGGGTTAGGTAACATAATGTAGACAGTAGGTCTCACTAGGGGTTAGGTAACATAATGTAGACAGTAGGTCTCACTAGGGGTTAGGTAACATAATGTAGACAGTAGGTCTTTAACACCAGGGGTTAGGTAACATAATGTAGACAGTGGGTCTTTAACACTAGGGGTTAGGTAACATAATGTAGACAGTAGGTCTCACTAGGGGTTAGGTAACATAATGTAGACAGTGGGTCTCACTAGGGGTTAGGTAATATAATATAGACAGTAGGTCTCACTAGGGGTTAGGTAACATAATGTAGACAGTGGGTCTCACTAGGGGTTAGGTAACATAATGTAGACAGTAGCTCTTTAACACCAGGGGTTAGGTAACATAATATAGACAGTAGGTCTCACTAGGGGTTAGGTAACATAATGTAGACAGTGGGTCTTTAGTAACATTAGGGGTTAGGTAATATAATATAGACAGTAGGTCTCACTAGGGGTTAGGTAACATAATGTAGACAGTGGGTCTCACCAGGGGTTAGGTAACATAATGTAGACAGTAGGTCTTTAACACCAGGGGTTAGGTAATGTAGACAGTAGGTCTTTAACACCAGGGGTTAGGTAATGTAGACAGTAGGTCTTTAACACCAGGGGTTAGGTAACATAATATAGACAGTAGGTCTTTACAACTAGGGGTTAGGTAATATAATGTAGACAGTAGGTCTCACCAGGTGTTAGGTAATATAATATAGACAGTAGGTCTTTAACACCAGGGGTTAGGTAACATAATATAGACAGTAGGTCTTTAACATTAGGGGTTAGGTAACATAATGTAGACAGTGGGTCTTTAACATTAGGGGTTAGGTAACATAATGTAGACAGTGGGTCTTTAACATTAGGGGTTAGGTAACATAATGTAGACAGTGGGTCTTTAACATTAGGGGTTAGGTAACATAATGTAGACAGTAGGTCTCACTAGAGGTTAGGTAACATAATGTAGACAGTGGATCTCACTAGGGGTTAGGTAACATAATGTAGACAGTAGGTCTTTAGCACTAGGGGTTAGGTAACATAATGTAGACAATAGGTCTTTAACACTAGGGGTTAGGTAACATAATGTAGACAGTGGGTCTCACTAGGGGTTAGGTAACATAATGTAGACAGTAGGTCTTTAACACTAGGGGTTAGGTAATATAATGTAGACAGTAGGTCTCACTAGGGGTTAGGTAACATAATGTAGACAGTAGGTCTCACTAGGGGTTAGGTAACATAATGTAGACAGTGGGTCTCACTAGTGGTTAGGTAACATAATGTAGACAGTAGGTCTTTAACACTAGGGGTTAGGTAATATAATGTAGACAGTAGGTCTCACTAGGGGTTAGGTAACATAATGTAGACAGTAGGTCTCACTAGGGGTTAGGTAATATAATATAGACAGACAGTGGGTCTTCAGTTGGGTTGTCATAAATACATTTTGTGCATACTCATGCCGAAGAATATAAATAATCAAATGTAGTGCACTATACATAGGAAATAGGGTGGCATTTGTGTCTCACAAA
Source organism: Oncorhynchus nerka (assembly GCF_034236695.1). Lineage (NCBI taxonomy): Eukaryota > Metazoa > Chordata > Actinopteri > Salmoniformes > Salmonidae > Oncorhynchus > Oncorhynchus nerka. Next base: position 75,353 of record NW_027040308.1, on the reverse strand, counting down.
CAGTCTTGCTGTAGACTGAAGTTATTGCAGGAGTCTCAGACAGGGAACATCTCTCTTTGCTCCTGTGACAGACAGAGTCGGTATAATAGGATCGTCACCAATAGGAAATCATTTGTGAATATCAAAGGTGTGTGTAATCCCTGCTGTGGGAGCTACAGATCGGATAAGTATTGCCAGTCCAATCCATCATTATCCCTCGTCCTATTGACGGAGGCCGTGTCATCGTCGCTGCCTCGGCTAAGTCACACTGACACCTCCAATTGATGAAATCACACACCGCTGAATTGAACACCCCACAGCAGAAAATGTGGAGATGTAGCACAAAGCATTAACACATTAGGTCTAAGAAAAGGAAATGGAACATGTAAATGCACATCTATGTAGAAGCTGGATCGGTGAAAAAGACAGGAATGTATATTCCTGCCGTTAGAAATAAACTCTTGCATTTGCCTGAAAAAAGGCACTGAGTTTAAAACTCGCCTTTGGCTGTTTATTAGAATTCTAGTGTAGATGTTTGAAGAATGATACTTTAAATTTGTTCTGGAAGAATGACTAGTAGACATGCCAGAAAGGTTTTATTAACAGACTGATCAATTGATGCACCTCGTGTTTAAAAGCTGTTAACTTCAAACAGTTTTGAACATTTTTTGTTTTTGTTTTGCTTCTTCAAAACTGTGAAAAAATTGTTTACCAAGTTTACCCTTTATTTACCCTTTATTAGATTTTGGCCACTAGATGGCAGCAGTGTATGTGCAAAGTTTTCGACTGATCCAATGAACCATTGCATTTCTGTTCAAAATTTTGTATCAAGACTGCCCAAATGTGCCTAATTTGTTTATTAATACATGTTCATAATTGTGCAACTCTCCTCAAACAATAGCATGATATTCTAGCAACAGTAAACTGGACAGTGCAGTTAGACTAACAAGAATTGAAGCTTTTTGCCAATATAAGATATATCTATATTCTGGGACATTTTCTTGTTACTTACAACCTCACGCTAATTTTCATTAGCATACGTTAGCTCAACCGTCTCGTGGAAGGGACACCGATCCCGAAGTTTTAAATACCACCAAGCTACTGTACATTGCTAGTTTAATTAAATGTTGTTCACTAGCCACTTTAAACTATGCCACTTTGTTTACATACTCATCTCATGTGTATATACTGTACTCGATACCATCTACTGCATCTTGCCTATGCCGCTCTGTACCATCACTCATTCATATATCTTTATGTTCATATTCTTTATCCCTTTACACTTGTGTGTATAAGGTAGTAGTTTTGGAATTGTTAGGTTAGATTGGTTATTGCTGCATTGTCGGAACTAGAAGCACAAGCATTTCGCTACACTTGCATTAACATCTGCTAACCATGTGTATGTGACAAATACAATTTGATTTGGTTTGATTTGGTTTGATTTGATTTGGTTTAATTTGATTTGGTTTGATTTGATTTGTTCACTAACTCCCCAACAATGGCTTTTGACTGTTGATGGTAAATATTAGGACAGTCATACTGAATAGGATGGACCGCGATCTGGATCTGGACCCAGAACAGGGTCAATATGGAACACGGGTCCTAACTTAAATATATATATATATATATATATATACACGTAAAAAAAAAGTTGAGGATTGTTACTACACCGGAACATGACAATACTGTGTATCAGGGTTTCCAAAATGGCGGCCCACATGCCAACTTCCTTTGGCCCCACAAGTCAAATTTGTACAAAAATAAATGTTAAAAAATATATATATATATTTTTTTAATACATATATATTTTTTTAATACATATATATACTGTATATATATTTTTATATTTTTTTAATTGTTGTACATAAAAAAACGTTAAAAACACCAGGAAATCAGCTCTACGTCATTTTAAAGTTTAAAAAAATCTGTTCCCAACTATTCCCATGCATCATATAGAAAAACATGTTAATCTATATAAATATAAGCAAGGTTTGAAATGATTATGTTTTAGTCCAACGTATCTAGCAACATCTGTTAGGGCTTGTTGCGGTCAATTTGCAGTCTACAAATTATTTATAATTACGTTCCGGCTCACTGAAACTAGTTGATGATCCAGGCTACATATGGATCTTTGCCACCAAAAAACATGTGTGTGACTGGACTTTCTCAAATAGTATTTGAGTACCTATTTATTAGGCTAAATTAATATTATGCTAATCTGTACAATAATTATTTTATTTTTTTTAAGAATTTGAGTGTTAAATTTGATTTAAGAGTTATAAAGTTGAAGTGTTAATTTTAAACACTCATATTTTTTTTCTTCTCCAAAATAAATCAGCATCAAAGAATATTTACAGTCTCTTCTATCTTCATGTTTACCACAGCAGGGGCAATACATTGCTCAATGTGGCGTTCAATGTAAGCTATCTTTAAACTCTATTCCTTGGATTTGTGAAAGCAGCCGAATCATGATGAATTATCCCATTTGCGGCTGCCCGAACCAACTCAATGTTCTTTGATGTGGAGAGGCTATTGACCTATAGGTAAAACAATACATCTCAACTCTGCTTTTCCCGTGGAACGTCAGAGATCAATCATAGAATGTTCTCTTCTTTTACTGTTTTGATGTTTTTTGTTTTGAAATCGAAGTCGAATAAAAAGAATAAAAAGAAGTCGATAGCAAACACTTCTTAAAAAAAAAAAAAGTAGGTCTACAGTAGATGAGATATTTTTTTGTTGTCAATGTCAACATGATAAACATGGCCTTCTTCGACTAAATCGAAAGGTAGAGTCTAGTCAGTCAATCATTGGACATGATAGATGAAACACACCCTCCAAATGGGCTTCCCTATATGCTAGTAAGTTATGTTGTACAGCAGGGGGTATCTATGGATATAGGTCCCAAATACCACCCTGCTCAAAACTAGTACATATATATATGTATATATATATAGGGAATAAGGCCCTGGTCTAATGTAGTGCACTATATAGGGAATAGGGTGCCATTTGGGAGGTACCCTGTATGAATTCTCTATAGTTCTCTACAGCTCTAGTTCCCTAAACCCTAAACCCTTTAAAGTTCAACTCCATTGGCTGCTGACGAAGCCGTGCTGCTATTAGCATTACACACATAAGTAAAGCTCCTTGTGATTAGCCACGTTTTATGCTACCAAAAGACTTCATGCTAAATCATTAGGATAAAGACCGGAGGAAACACAGCCGCACTTTTCAGTATAATGAATCATACACAGAACTGGTGTTAGCCACAGAACTGGTGTTAGACACAGAACTGGTGTTAGACACAGAACTGGTGTTAGCCGCAGAACTGGTGTTAGACACAGAACTGGTGTTAGCCACAGAACTGGTGTTTAGCCACAGAACTGGTGTTAGACAGAGAACTGGTGTTAGACACAGAACTGGTGCTACATCCCAGGTGTTACAGAACTGGTGTTAGACAGAGAACTGGTGCTAGACAACGTGAGAAATAAAAGTCAACGGATCCGAGGTTTGGTTTGCACAGTGTGTTGTTTGTGTTGGAGTGAATTACTGATGGTTATGGCTGGTACACATAGAGCTGTTTCTAACTTGTGTTCCAGGACAACAAAAACACGTATGGATCTTCCGCAAGTCATCAACACTGCAGATAGAACAGACCTTATACATTCCAAATAACCTCCCAATGGTCCAATGCAATATGGAAGAGTCGAGTAAAAGCATGTGTTCTTCAGTCACATCCCAGGTTACCTGTATCTACTGACGTCACATCCCAGGTTACCTGTATCTACTGACGTCACATCCCGGTTTACCTGTATCTACTGACGTCACATCCCAGGTTACCTGTATCTACATCCCGGTTTACCTGTATCTACTGACGTCACATCCCGGTTTACCTGTATCTACTGACGTCACATCCCGGTTTACCTGTATCTACTGACGTCACATCCCGGTTTACCTGTATCTACATCCCGGTTTACCTGTATCTACTGACGTCACATCCCAGGTTACCTGTATCTACTGACGTCACATCCCAGTTGACCTGTATCTACTGACGTCACATCCCGGTTTACCTGTATCTACTGACGTCACATCCCGGTTTACCTGTATCTACTGACGTCACATCCCAGGTTACCTGTATCTACTGACGTCACATCCCAGTTTACCTGTATCTACTGACGTCACATCAAAGTTTACCTGTATCTACTGACGTCACATCCCAGTTTACCTGTATCTACTGACGTCACATCCCAGTTGACCTGTATCTACTGACGTCACATCCCAGTTTACCTGTATCTACATCCCAGTTTACCTGTATCTACTGACGTCACATCCCAGTTTACCTGTATCTACTGACGTCACATCCCAGTTTACCTGTATCTACATCCCATTTTACCTGTATCTACTGACGTCACATCCCAGGTTACCTGTATCTACTGACGTCACATCCCAGTTTACCTGTATCTACTGACGTCACATCCCAGTTTACCTGTATCTACTGACGTCACATCCCAGTTTACCTGTATCTACTGACGTCACATCCCAGTTTACCTGGATCTACATCCCAGTTTACCTGTATCTACTGACGTCACATCCCAGTTTACCTGTATCTACTGAGGTCACATCCCAGTTTACCTGTATCTACTGACGTCTCATCCCAGTTTACCTGTATCTACTGACGTCACATCCCAGTTTACCTGTATCTACTGACGTCTCATCCCAGTTTACCTGTATCTACATCCCAGTTTACCTGTATCTACTGACGTCACATCCCAGTTTACCTGTATCTACTGACGTCACATCCCAGTTTACCTGTATCTACTGACGTCACATCCCAGTTTACCTGTATCTACTGACGTCACATCCCAGTTTACCTGTATCTACATCCCAGGTTACCTGTATCTACTGACGTCACATCCCAGTTTACCTGTATCTACTGACGTCACATCCCAGTTTACCTGTATCTACTGACGTCACATCCCAGTTTACCTGTATCTACTGACGTCACATCCCAGTTTACCTGTTTCTACTGACGTCACATCCCAGGTTACCTGTATCTACTGACGTCACATCCCAGTTTACCTGTATCTACTGACGTCACATTCCAGTTTACCTGTATCTACTGACGTCACATCCCAGTTTACCTGTATCTACTGACGTCACATCCCAGTTTACCTGTATCTACTGACGTTACATCCCAGTTTACCAGTATCTACTGACGTCACATCCCAGTTTACCTGTATCTACTGACGTTACATCCCAGTTTACCAGTATCTACTGACGTCACATCCCAGTTTACCTGTATCTACTGACGTCACCCACATCCCAGTTTACCTGTATCTACTGCCGTCACATCCCAGTTTACCTGTATCTACTGACG